>NW_007726692.1:241937-268424 GCF_000696425.1 Galeopterus variegatus | reverse complement strand
GCAACCCTCAGTGTTGCCCCCGCACCGGGCCGGGGACCGGCAACGGGATTGCAACCCTCAGCGTCGCCCCCATGCCTCGCTCAGCCAGTGAGCGGGAACCGGTCTGTATGTGGGATCCGAACCCTCGAGCAGGAGCGCCACCGCGCTTCCCAAGCGGCGCACTATCCAGTGCGCCACCGGGCCGGCCCAGATTACAATTGAACTTTAATCACATACAAAAACTCTACATTTTTACTTCTCCTCACACACACTTTGAGTTATTGGTGTCACAACTTGCATATTTTTATATTGTGTATTAATTAATACATTTTTGTAATTGTAGCTATTCTTATACTTTTTTTTTCAGTTTTATACTAGAATTGGAAGTGATTTACACACCATCAGCACATTATTACTATGTTCTGTATTTATATATTTGCCTTTACCAAACAGTTTCATACTTTTTATGCTATCATGAGATGTTTAGCATCCTGTGTTTCAAGTTGAAGAACTCTCTTTAACATTTTTTTGTAAGGCAGGTATGGTGGTAATGAATTCCCTCAGTTATTGTTTGTCAGAAAAATCTTTATCTCTCTTTCATTTTTGACAGTTATGCCAGGTATAGTATTATTAGTTGGTAGTTCTTTTATTTCAGCACATTTTATATGTCATCCCACTCTCTTCTGGCTTGTAAGGTTTCTGCTGAGATATCTGCTGTTAGTCTAATAATGTTTGCCTGGCAGGTGACAAGTTGCTTTTCTTTACCTGCTTTCAAAATTCTGTCTTAGATTTTTCACAATTTGATTGTAATATGTATTGTTGGAGACTTCTTTTCATTCCTCTTTTGGGGACCCTTTGGGCTTTGTAAATCTAAATATTCATTTCCTTCACTAAATTTGGGAAGTTTTAGGTCATTATTTACTTAAATAAGTTTTCTGCCTATTTCTACTTTTCTTCCCCTTCTGGAATTTCCATAATTTGTATATTTATTCACTTGATGGTGTTCCATACTTCCTGATGGTTTTCTTCAGTTTTTGTCATTTTTTTTTCTCCTGAATATCCTGGAAGACTCTGAAATCTTTATGGGTTTGTTTTTTCTGTATTCTGTGTGTAAATTCCTAATTAGAGGAGATTTACTGATTTCTTTTTTTTAAGCATCACATAATCTCTTACTTTCTTTGGTGTCTGACTGCTGTAACATGGGCCAGGATATTGGGTGCATGCTTCACTCCTTGTCCTCCTTCTCCTGAAGAAACCTCAAGTTCAACAACTTCTTCCAATCTCACAGAGTTGTGTGTAGTTCAGTAAGTCATCTACCCCCTTTTTTTAGTTCTTAGCTGCCTCCACTAAACTCTGGGTTCTATCAGTACTTACAGCTGAGGCAAGACAGAACCCAGAACCTCAAGCAGTGCACTGAAAAGCCAAGGTGTTGAAAGCATGCTCTACTTCTCTCCCTCCTGTAGGAGAATGCTCAGGTTCTGGGCCTTTTTTTTAATATCACAGATCTCTGGAATCCACAGTAATCCACCCCTTTTCCTTTGTTATTAACGGCCCCCAGGCATCCAAACTATGCCAGTTTCATCAGCACTCCATGTAAGACAAGACATAAACTGGCTTGGGCAGCACCCCCAAAGGCCAGGATATTGGAGACACACTCTACTCTCTTGTTTCCTCTAAGAAAGAAGAGTTAGGTAATCTCTCTCAGTGCTGAGCTGTCCTGGCTTGGAGGAGGGGCTGAAGCAACTAAATTGAAATTGCTTTTGTTATGCATTTCAGTGCAATTGTTCTCAGTGTTTTGTTAATCTGGAATATTATATCTTCTTAACTGGATTATGTTCTCCTCATAAAGGCATTTTGATCCACATCTTATTAACTTGGTGTTTCTGTAAAGAACTAGGGCTGGGACTTCCTCTTCCACCACATTTCTTTCTTTTTTTTTTTTTTTTACTGGTAAGGGTATCGTAACCCTTGGCATGGTGTGGTCTGCACTATGCTCATTTTGATCCACATCTTATTAACTTGGTGTTTCTGTAAAGAACTAGGGCTGGGACTTCCTCTTCCCCCCCATTTCTTTCTTTTTTTTTTTTTTTTACTGGTAAGGGTATCGTAACCCTTGGCATGGTGTGGTCTGCACTATGCTCAGCCAGTGAGCGCACCGGCCATCCCTATATAGGATCTGAACCTGTGGCCTCGGCACTACAGCACCATGCTCTCCTGAGTGAACCATGGGGCCGGCCCCTATTCCACCACATTTCTAACATCACTCCTTGTTGACCTAATTTTACCTTAATCTAGAAAAGGGAATGGTGTATGAATGTGAATTCTTAAATTTCTTACATACCATACAATGTTTAGATTACTGGAATATATTGCCTTGTAACCATTACTGTTCCAGGAATCCACTTTAGTAAATGAGGGAAGGATGTTTTAATTTAATTTATTCCTGAGATAGGCATATATTTGGAAATACAATTCAAAAATATGAAAAAAATCTTTATCAAGAAGAATAAATTCCAGGAATTACCACCACATTTTGAAAGTCAGAAAACTTTACTAAGAAGCATTTAATAATATGCTGGTATTGAAATACAGGTATTAGGCATAGGTGTTTCATCAAAGTTATTATTTCGTTGCAGTGCTTTCACAGTCAAATAACAGAAACATGAATATGCACTTTTTTTTAGGATTTTCTAACATTATTTTTTATAATCACCTTATCAAAGTAAGATCAGTTGAGTTCTTGATTAAGACCCTTAAAAGCCTTATATACTACTAATGTTATTTTAATGTTCACTTGTTTAATAGAGAGGTTTATTTATATTTTAAAAAGTTAAGGGAACTAAGAAAATATAAATATATTTTCTTTATAGCTAGTACAGTTGTAAACTGAAACAAGGCATGATTCTATTACCTGAAAATAACTAGAGTTATTGATTATACTTTTTTTAAAAAAAGTTTAAAACATTTAATTTTAAACATACCCTGTATGTTTTAGCTTTTTAGCATATACCTACCTGTATCTTGTAACCTAATGCAGTATAATGTAATTTGTGGTGAAATTCCCTACTGAGTAACTTTATAACACTTCTTCAAAATGTTTAAGAAGATGGCATTTAAAAAGCCTTTTATATCTCATGAGGATTCAATCAATACCATGCTTAAAAGCCAGTTACTGCTTTTTCTCATCTACTACAGTTTTTTTTTAAAAAAATGATATTTTATTTTGAACTAAAGTGTTAAACTAATTGGTTTCTATGTATTTGGTAAATACAATTGAGTATATACTGAAATTATCAAATGTATTGGCAGTTCTTTATTGGGCCCAAAGTTTTACAATGCCTGCAGGTGTTTCTACAGATCATTTCTATAAAAATTATGCCTTTCTCACATCAAACAAGAATAAAATCAGTCTTAATCTTCACCAAAGAAATTAAACCCAACATTAGGTATTTATTATTTAACCAACAACATATACTATTAATACTGTATCTGCCTGCCATCCAATAAATCAATTCCCAACTGTCCGTTACTTCTTTATCCTACATTACCTTGTTCTGTTTCTTCATAAATACTAGTAACTATTGAAATTATTTTGTTCATTTATTTGTTTATTTGTGTGTCGTTCTCTCTCACTCCAGAATATAAGCTCAAAAAGGGCTGAAATTCTACCCATCTTGTTGACCTCTGTTTCCCATTGTTTGGTACATAGAAGGTGCTCAATAAATATTTATTGAATTGTACTTTATTAGATAACTAACTATCATCATCATGAATTAATTATCATCTAGTACTTTACAAGTTTAATTAAAACCAGTAATATTTGAGAGATAAAATATAGTATATGAAAATCACCTAGAGATCATTTTAAATAAAGGAGTTCCTGGGCTGGGCACTAGGCCTACTGAATCAGAATATCTGGGGGTGTGGCCCAGGGATCTATGCTGTATGAGAAGTTCGCCAAGTGATAGTGATGTGATAGTTCCACTGGATAGATCTGAGTGGTGTGTGAAAACGGTTGGTCTAGGGCACATGCTAATTTTCCATTCAGAGTTTTGTAAATTCTGTTACAGTGTTATGTTTGCTCATCAAAAAGTAGCAATCCTGCATTGTAGAAACAGCGAGAGAGGGAGAGAGAGAAAGAGAGAGCTGTGAGAAAAAGTTCTCTCTGTGGAGCCTTGCATATAATAAGTACTTATTTTGTTAAATGAGTGACTACATGTGTAGACTAATGTTCACATTGCAATTTATATCCAAGACGGAAGAACAAGTAGACAAATCTGTGAATTTTAACTCTGCATGTGCTTTACTTTCCAATAACTCTTTGAGTAATATTTTATACCTTATTTAGAACTGTGTGTATGTGAAAGCTTTTGCAGAACCTGGTTCTTTGATATGAAATGCAAGAGAGGTTAATTAAAATACATTTGTTTACCAAGAACCACAAGTCTTCATGTTAAAGCTTACTCTTGAAAGAGAAATAGAAACAAAATTTCAAGTTACTATTAGCTAACTATTATTTCTTGCTGTTGTAGTAGCAAAACTTTATTCTTTAGCCAGTGCATCTACCTGCCACCTCAAGTCTAATATTAGATTTTATATTCTACTTTTCAAGACGTTATTTTGGTTTTTTTTTTTTTTTCATAATTATTTTTATAAATTCTGAAACCATCTCAAACTTACAAATTTTGTGAGTACAAAGAGCATTATTTATCCTGAACCATTTGAGAGTAAATAGACATGATGCTCCATCACTGCCAGATACTCCAATGTGTCTTCAGTACAAATAAGGACATTCTTCTACTTCCACAATACAACCATTGACACAAGAAGATTAATGTTGGTATCTTACTTCCAGCTAATCTTCAGAACCCATTCAAGTTTTGCAAGTTGTCCCAACAATGTCTTATATAACAAAAACACCCAAGCCAGGATCAGGTGTTGTGTTAAGTTGCCATGTTTCTTTACTTTTTTTTTTAAGTGGCTATAATCAATTTTATTATTCTCATAACTATTCCTTACCACCTTCTCCACCATAAGATTATAGATTCACATCCTTTACCATGTAACTTGCCTGCCTCTGGTGGGTGGAGTGTACATCCCCACCTCATTGATTTTAATGAAAACTGAGTGGAAGTATCAGTGTATCAGTGTTAAATAGAAGCTTAAGCACTGTGTATTTGCACCACTCCTCTGGAGATCCTGCCTGCTGCCGTGGGAACGTCATACAACTGATGGAGGTTCCTCTTCCAGTCACAGAATGAGAAGACAGATAGAACAGACTGATGTCCACATGCAACTGCAAACAGAGTTAAAGAGCCTTATTTATATTTGAGCACTGGTAAATTATGTAGTAGTCAGTGTGAAATGAATAGTTTCCCTAAAATAATCAATGCTTTTGACACAGCACAAACAAGAAAAATATATCCACATCTCCACTGGGGATAAAGGAAAATGTCTTTACACCCAAAGGAAAATGTCTCTGTAAATGTTGACTTCTCTGAGAAAATACATAACACATATTTGTTTCACAATGGTTGACTAGATCGTAGTAAAAGAATAAAAATAAAGGATTAAATGAATAAGTTTTATATGCTGTAGAAAAACTAAAAAAAAATGTGATTTTGAGACACTTAAGCATTGTTAATATTTGAAATATTTTTTACTGCTTTCATGATCCTATTTTATGTGGTGATTTCTTGTTTAATTCAAATCAGTGAACCACATCTTTCACAAGACTGAGGCCAAATATTTCTCTATACTGGTTAAATTATTTGACCCATAGCAGACTTTGTGAAACAATGAAACAGCTTTGATTTTCTATCTACTTGATAAATAAATTTGAGTTTTTAATGATCTTGACATCTTTGAGTTTTGATCAATTGGCAGGAAAATGTTAATCACGGAGCTTAAATCATAAAGGGGTATTAAAGAACATATCTTGTTGTAGCAAGGTAAAAAAATACAGTTTAAAAAGGTATCCTTTAATCTAGAAATTTAATAAGATTGATGGAGGACATATTCAATATTATAAAACAATAAAATGCATAGATACTTTATTACAAATTTATTCATAAAGTACATTTTAACCTTTGAAGCTAAAAGAAATATAATACATGGAAAATAGCAGAATATATTTTTAAGAATCGTGAGTTCTAAAATAAAAAAAAAAAAATGTATCCTGAGAGTTGGTACAGGTTAAAAATAAATACTGATAAGAGTTTACTTAAATTTCTAGATAGCTTATCCCTAATAATTAGATTATTATTTTTAATTTAATTTTATTTTATCAATATATAATGTAGTTGATTTTCGTGCCCTTTTACCGAATCCTCCCTCCCGCCTCCCTCTCCCCATTAGATTATTAAATTTGCGCAACAGTACTGCCCTTCTAGAAAACTGTTAATGAATCCCAATTTCCGGCTAACTTAAGCACGAAATATGAATGTAAGCATTCGTCATCAGTAGTACGCCATACCCTATCTTCCCAGACCAATTTGCCAAATTCTATTTATCCTACATCCTAAATATTTTCAAATCCTTGAACCTCTGCACTTATTTTACCATATCATAGACTTTAACTTCTTCTTCACACTACCGATAGGATATTTAAAGACATAAATGCAGTCACACTATTCCTCTTTGTTAAAATGCTTCCCTTTGCCCTTGAGAAAACATTGAAAATAAGTACCATTTCCTACGAAGTACTAATTGATCTGGCATAACCTCCTTGAATTTGTGTGCCAGTTCCCTCCTTTTGCTCTTTCCAGCTATACTTGGGTTGATTCTATGTCCAGATTCTCTATGGAGTTTGTTCCTGTTGTCCTGGCATAATTACTGATCACAACTCCCTTTCAGTCTAAAACATGTTCATGTTGGAAGATAAATGATATCGTCACGCTGATTTTTCTCTCAGTTCGATGAACCTGCCGTGTTCTATCAGGGCCTTCTAGCTCCCTCCATTAAGAATGGCTGCCCCCACCATCCCCACCAAGCTCCAGGAATAGGTGAAATCTCTGCTATATTCACAGAGCACACTATAGTTTTCCTTCATAATGTTCATCATATTCATAATTGTTTTGTTAATGTCATTAGATTTCCATGACAGAATGTAGGCCTGGGAAATATCTCTTGTACTCACTACTTGTACTCTTTTCAGCACCTAGAACACTACAGTACCTTACTCACAGCAGGCAGTCTATAGATATTTATCAAGTAACTGGCCCCTACATATACCTGCCATATGCCTGTATAATAACACATTGTTTGAGGATCATGTCATCTCTTTCTGTGAAACCTTCACCAATACTTCTAAACTAGGCATAATGTCTTCTTCCTCTTAAATTCACATATTTTATTTGTACCTCTATTGCATTATGTTTTTGTATTTATCTTCTTGTAAGATTATAAATTCCTTTAGGAAAGGAACTGTATCTTACTTAGTCTGTTCTCCTCTACAATGTATCTAGCACAGTACCTTGAACATATTAGATGTGCGCAATAAAAAAAATCATTCTGTGAGAAAATTCACATAACATAAAATTCACCATTTTTAAGTGTGAAGTTCAATGGCATTTAGGACAGTAACAATGTTGTGCAAACAGTATCACTATCTACTTCAAAAACATTTTCATAACCTGAAAAGGAAACGCCATAACCATCAAGCAAGTAATCAGTCTTTTTTCACCTCTCCTCTCTCCCCTGGCAATTGATAATCTGTTTTCTGTCTCTGCAAGTTTGTCTATTCCATAATGTTTTAAAGTTTCATCCATGTTTTAACATTTATCAGTATTTCATTCCTTTATATGGCCGAATGATATTCCATAGTATTTACCACATATTTTACTGATTCATGGCTTGATGCATTTGAGTTGGTTCCACCTTTTGGCTATTGGGAATATTTGCAGGTTTTTGTTTGTAGACCTGTTTTCAATTACTTCGAGAATATACCTAGGAGTGGAATTGTTGTGTAATATGGTAATTATTAGTTTACCTTTCTGAGGAGCTCCCAAACAGTTTTCCACATTGGCCGCACCATTTCAAATTCCCACCAACAGTGCATGAGAGTTCCAGTTTCTCCACATCATTGCCAATACTTATTTCCATTTTGTAAAACATTATAGCTATCCTAGTGGGTATGAAGTAGTACCTCACTGTAGTTTTGCTTTGTGTTTCCCTGATTACTAATGATGTTGAACATCTTTTCATGTGCTGTTTGGCCATTTATGTGTCTTCACTGAAGAAATGTCTATTCAAATCTTTTGCCTATCTGTGAACTATATTGTTTGTCATTTGGCTATATAGTTGTAAGTGTTCTTTATATATTCTAGACACAACTCTCATCAGATAAATGGTTTGCAAATATTTCCTCCCATTTTTTGGTCTGTCTGTTTCATTTTCTTATAGGATACTCTGAAGAAAAAAACATTTTTAATTTTGATGAAGTCTAGTTTATCAATGTTTCCTTTGTTGTTTGTACTTTCAGAGTAGTATCTAAAAAAACCTTTGTAAAATCCAAGGTAATGAAGACATTTTATTCTAAGAATTTTATAGTTTTAGTTCTTACAATTAGGTCTTTGATCCATTTTGAATTATTTTTTCTCTATAGTTTGAGGTAAGTGTCCAACTTCATTCTTTTGCATGTGCATATACAGTTTTCCCAGCACCATTTGTTGAAAAGACTATTCTTTCCTTATTGGATGGTCTTGTCACCCTTGTAAAAAATCAATTGACCATACATGTATTAATTTAATTCTGAACACTCAATTCCATTTTGTTGATCTATGTGTCTATGCTTATGCAAGAACCATACTGTTTCAATTACTGTAGTTGTACTAAGATTTGAAATCAGGACATATGACTCCTTGAACTTTGCCCTTCATTTTCAAGATTGTTTTGGATATGCAGGGTCCCTTGCTATTATATATGAAATTTAAAGTGAGGTTTTCTATTTCTGTAGAAAAAAAAGCTGTAGGGATTTTGATAGGGATTGCATTGAATATGTAGATTGCATTGAGGAGTACTGCCATTTAAAAGATGTTAAATCTTCCATTCCATAAACACAGGGTGTCTTTCCATTTGTTTACATCTACTTGAATTTCTTTCAGCAATGCATTTTTTAATTGTAGAAAATGATAAATAATACAAAATTTACCATTTTAACAACTTTTTCACTGTATATAGTTCTGTGACATTTAGTAACTTAGACCATCACTACTATCCATCTCAAGAACTTTTTCATGATCCCAAAATTAAGCTCTATATGCATTAGACATTAAAGCCTCATCCGTCACTCAATCCCAAATAATCACTGTTATACTTTCTGTCTGTATGAATTTTGGTCCTCTAGTTACATTATATAAGTAGAATCATACAGTATTTGTCTTTTTTTGATCTGGCTTATTTCACTTAGCATAATGTCTTCAAGGTTCATCCATATTGCAGCATGTATAAAAATTTCAACCCTTTTTAAGGAGAAATAATACTCCATTATATGTGTAAGGTCACTGAGGAAGGAGACGCTAGCCAGGTAAAGGAAGAAAAGAAGACTTTATTAGCAAGCAGCAAGCGGACCTGCTAGGCTGAGCCAAAAAATGGCATCAGCGCCAAGCGGTAGTTGGGTGTCTTCTATTATAGAGTTAAGATTGGCATCTGGCCTAGCCTAGGAAGACAGTCATAATGTTCCACTGCAGATACAGTCTGCTCATGGGAGCAAAGACATGGGGAGACAGAAAAATTGGGCTAGCCAGAGGAAGCAGTTACAATGTTACACTCTAGGTACAGTCTGCTCAGCCTGTTCCTGGGAACAGGGACTTAGGAAGATAGAAACTTACAGCAGTGAAACTTAGAGAAATGAAACCAAAGTGTGTGGGCTTTCTAAAAGTCATGTTTTCAGTTCCAGGGAGCTAACGATATGTATATATCACTTTTTGTTTATCCATTCATCAGTTAATATATATTTGGGTTGTTACCACCTTTTGACTATTATGAATAAGATGCTAATAATTTTAGAAATATCTGAGTCTTTTCTTTCACTTCTTTGGGTATACACCCAGAATTATAATTGCTGGATCATACAGTTTTCTATGTTGAATTTTTGGGGGGAACTACCCTACTCTTTTCCTCAAAGTCATGCTTTTACATACCCACCAGCAATGTATAAGGGTTCTAATTTCTCCACATCCTCACTGATACTTGTTATTTTTTGTTTTTGTTTTGTTTTGTTATAATAGCCATCATAGTGAGTATAACGTGGTTTTTCATTGTGTTTTTTTCAACATTAAGTATGATGTTAGCTGTCCGTTTTTCATAAATGCTCTTTAATCAGGTGAAGGAAGATCCCTTTTACTCTTAGTTTGTTGTTTGAATCATCAAAGGGTGTTGGATTATGTCAAATGCTTTTTCTTTTTCTTTTTTTTTTTCCTTTTTGTCTTTTTACTGACTGGCAACGGGATCACAACCGTTGGTGTTGCGCCCGCACTGCGCTCAGCCAGTGAGCGGGAACCGGTCTCCACATGGGATCCGAACCCTCGGCGGGAGCGCCACCGCACTCCCAAGTGGCGCACTGGGCCGGCCCTGTCAAATGATTTTCTGCATCAATATTGCCATGTGATTTTCTTCCCTCATTACATTAATATGGGTTATTACATTGACTGATTTTTTAAAGTTGAACCAACATTCCCAGGATAAATCTTAGTTGGTCATTGCGTATATAATCTTTTTAATAGGCTTCACAGGATTTGTTTTGCTAGTATTTTGTTGATGATTTTTGTATTTATATTCATGATGGATTTTTTTAATGTTTTCTTTTCTTGTGATGCCTTGTTTTTGTTAACATAGCAATACTGGCCTTATAGAATGACTTGGGAAGTATATCTCTTTCTTTTATTTCTTGGAAGACTGTTGAGAAACATTGATGCTAATTCTTTTTTAAATGTTTGGTAGAATTTACCAGTGAAGCCACATGGTCCCAGCTTTTTCTTTGTTGGTGAGTTTTTTATTAATAATTCAATTTATTTAATTCTTGTATGCTGTTAGGAAAACAGAATAGTTTGGTAAGGGCCCCCACCTTGGGTCCAGTTGGGTGTGGTTTTAGCACATCCTTTGTAAGCAAATTGAGTGTGTGTGTGTGTGTGTGTGTGTGTGTGTGTGTGGAGTTAGTGTACATGCATGCCAATGTATCTTTTTAGTTTTGTTGCTATTCTTGTGTTCTTGAGAGAGAGAGAGAGAGACAGTTTTAGTGAAGCAGGCAGGTGGGTGTCTGCCTCGGGCGTCTGCCTGGCAGAGCCATGCTTTCCAACCTGTGGCTCCAAGGACCTTTTGGTTGGTTTCCTAGGTCATAGACCTGTGTTACGGGGCCTTGTGACCCAGCCTGGAATGTGTGGAGTCTGGGGACCCAGCCTAACATTTGAAGGGATTGGGACCCAGTCTGTGAAGGGGCTTGAGGGGTCTGTGGGCTCCGGACCCAGCCTTAGCTCTACGATTGTCTCAGTCAGTGCAGGATTACCAGCAGGTAAAAGAGCCTGACAACTACCGTGGTTGTGGAGCTACACAATTAGTGTCATAAACAGGATTAAGAGCACTACAATTGGCATTATGGGCAGGATTCCAGACATTAGCAGTAGCTCAGAGCTTTACATATGCCTATTCAGATTTTCCGTTTCTTCTTGAGTCAGTTTGGTACTTTGTATTTTTATGCAAATCTGTCCTTTTCATCAAGGATACCTAATTTGTTGGCATACAATTGTTCATAGTCTACTTTTATAATCCTTTTCATTTCTGTAAGATCAGTAGTAACATCCCCTATGTCATTTCTGACTTTACTGAGACTTCTTTTTTTTACTTGGTCAGTTTAGCTAAAGGTTTGTCAATTTTATTGATATGTCAATAAATCAACTTTTAGTTTCATTTCTTTTATGATTTTCCTATTTTTATTTTTTAACTCTGCACTGTGATCCTTATTTTCTTCTTTTGCTAGATTTGCATTTAATCTGCCATTCTTTTTCTATTTCTTTGAATTGTAAAGATAGATTATAATATAAAATTTCTCTTCTGTTTTGATGTAGGCATTTACAGCTATATGATGCCATCTGATAACTACTTTCACTGAATCCCATAAGTTTAAGTATGTTGTGAATTTTTAAAATTTATCTTGAAGTATTTTCCAATGTGATTCCTTGTGCATTGATTTTTCATGCATGTATTGTTTAATTTCTACATATTTGTGATTTTCTTTCAGTTTTCCTTCTGTTACTGATTTCTAGTTTTATTTCATTGTGGTCATAGAAGAAACTTTCTGTATTTTCAAACTTTAAAAAATTCATTAGTGCTTTGTACTGCCATATGGTCTCTCCCAGAGAATGTTCCATGTGCACTTGAGAAGAAGGTATATTCTGCTGTTGTTGTGTGGCAAGTTCTGTATATCTTTGTTAGGTCTTGTTGGTTGATGATGTTAATTAAACCTTCTATTTCCCTAGTGTTTTTTGTCTAGTTCTATTATTGAAAGTTCATATTGAGTTGATATTGAAGTCCTTATTGTTATATCAAACTGTCTATAGACAGATTTTTCCATCCTTTCAGTTTCAAATTAGTTGTGTCATTGGATCTAAGGTGAATCTCTTGCAGGGAGTATATGAATGGATTATTGTTCTTTAATTTATTCTACAAATCTTTGCCTTTTAATAAGAGATTTTAGCACATTTACATTTAAAGTAATTACAAGTAAGAAAGGACATACTTTTTCCATTTTACTACTTTTTCCCTTATGTATTATACCTTTTTTGTTACTCATTTCCCCCATTACTGTATTCTTTTGTGTTTATTTGACTTTTCTATTGTACAGTTTTGATTTCCTTCTCACTTTCTTTTCTCTAAATTTTTTAGTTACTTTATCAGTAGTTACTCTGGAGATTATAATTGACATCTGAAATATATACTTGTTTATCTTCTATAATAATAATACTAATTTATCTTATATAATATTAAACACTTTGTTCTTTTACAGCCCCTCCCCTTTTATGTTGTTGTTGTCATCACAATTTATATCTTTATGCAATAGTGTTCCCACTAACATAGATTTAAAATTATTGTTTTAAGAATTAGTCATTTAAATCATATAGATAAAAGTAGAAGTTATAAATGAGAAATACAATTATACTGGATTTATTTTTACCTATTTAGTTACTTTTACCATTGCTCTTTACTCCTTTTTATGGCTTCATATTACCATCTAGGGTCCTAACAATTCACCCTGAATGACTCTCTTTTGGATTTCTTGAATGGCAGGTCTATTAGTGAACAACTCTTTAGCTTTTGTTTTTCTTGAAATGTCTTAATTTTTTCTTTCATTCTTGAAGGATGGGTTTTTTGTGTACAGAATTCTTGCTTGACAGTTTTTTTCTTTTAGCACTTTCAATATGTTGTTCCACTGTCATTTGTTCTCTATGGTCTCTGATTTGATGGGAAATCTGCTGTTAATATTATTGAGGAATGCTTGTATGTGAAAAGTTATGTCTGTCTTCGTGCTTTCAAGATTCTCTCTTTGTCCTTGCTTTTTGAATGTTTCACTACAATGTCTTTCATTGTGGATTTCTTTGAGATTATTTTACTTGAAGTTTGTTGTTTCTTCTGTGTAGGTTTAGATTTTTTATCAAAATTGGGAAACGTTATTTATTTTAATATTAATATTAATTATAATTTAATATTTCAATTACTATTTTAATTAATATTATTTAATTATTTAAATTAACATTTAATTGATATTTTAATATAATTTAATGATTTAATATTAATTATTTGATACATTAGTTCATTTTTGTTGCTTATAACAGAATACCTGAAACTGCATAATTTAATAAATTTATTTATTGAAATTAAAATATGATCTTACTGCTAAATGAAATAAAATTGATTTCTTACAGTTTCAGAGGTTGGGAAGTCCAAGGTCCAGGGAACATGTCTGGTGAGGGCCTTCTTGTTCTCGGTGGTGATGCTCTATAGTGATGCAGGGTATCACGTGGAGAAAAGGCTGAGCAAGAGAGAGCTAACTTGCTCACTTGCTCTCCTCATAAAGTGATCAAAACCACGCCCAGTACCACCCATCAAACCATCAACTTAATACTCCATGAATGGATTAGTCCGTTCACTAAGGAATAATCCTCAGAATTTAACTATCTTGTAAAAGCCCCACCTTTCAATTACTGTAATAGCATTTCCCATCCTCTTAACACTATCACAGTGGGGATTAACTTTCTAATACTTCAAACTTTTGGGGGACACATTCAACCAAGCACATTGTTTTTGTCTTTTTACATCTCTTCCCTCTTCTGGGACTCCCATTATTTATATGTTGGTATGCTTAATGATGTCAAACAGGTCTCTTAGACTCTATTAATTTTTCTGCATTATATTTACTTTCTTCTCTGACTTGATAATGTCAATTGACCTATACTCAAGTTGACTGATTCTTTATTCTGCTTGCTTATATCTGCTGTTGAACCCATCCATTAAATTTTTCATTTTAGTTATTGTACTTTTCATCTCCAGAAACTTAGAAGTTTTTCAGAATTTATTTTGGTCCCTGGCTCTTTATCAATATTTTCAATTTGTTGAGGCATTGTTCTCCTGGTATCTTTTAGGTTATTGTCCATGGTTTCCTTTAGCTCTTTGAGCATACTTAAGACAGCTGATTCAAACTTGTTGTCTAGTAAGTCCAACGTCTGGGCTTCCTCAGAGACAGTTCCTATTGATGTCTTTTCTTTTTCTCTGTAAGTGGGCCATACATTCTTGTTTCTTTGCATGCCTCATAATATTTTGTTGGATACTAGACACATCGAATATTTTAATGTAGCACCTCTACATATAAAATCATACTCCTCACCAGTGTTTGTTGCCACTGCTTTTTGTGTTTGTGTTTGTTTCCTTAGTGAATTTCTCAATTAGTTTTGTAAAGACTATTATTTTTTATATATGGTCACTGAAAGCTCTGTTCTGTTAGCTTAGTGGCTAGCTGGTAATTTGAGAGACATCCTTAAACTCCTGGATAAAACAAATAATACACCCTTGGTCTTTGCAGATTGGCTATGTGTTGAGGCCTTCCTTCAACACTCAGCAAGCCTGTTTACAACTTTGCCTTAGCCATCACTGCCTGTTTTCATGGATCTTATATGTCAGCCACAGGTAAAAGCTTAGGGTCATCTTAGGTCTGCTCTGAACATGTACCCAGCCCTGGGCTTGTGATTTGTCTTGTAGATTTCCAGGCATATACAGAAACTTTGCAAAGTCCTTGTTCCCCCATGTTTCTCCTTTCTTAGCCTATTCCTTACCAGACTTTTTGGTCTATCTGCTCCTTGATCCATCTCTTGTCTCTTGCCCCAGGAAGCTGTGGTTAGTATATCTGTCTTTAAATGCCTTAGGCAAACATCACTGTGAGGCTGCTCTAGCCCTGAGAAATATCTGAAGCAGACGAAATGAAGGAAAGCCTCTGAGTCTATCCATCAAGGAGTCACTGGAGAGTTCTATGTCCAAAACCATAGTTCTCTGAGATCAATGTCCACATTATCCTTGTGGTACCAGCAATCCCCACCAAAAATGTGAGCTACCATCTTCACAGTCATAACCTTTCTGGAGAGTGGGGGGTTATTTGGAAACAATAACAATCCTCTGTGTTTCATAAAATAATATCTCAAAGCATACGGATTATGCATTCATTCACTTAAATACAACAAACATGTGGCTTTGATACACTTCACCTATTCAATGATCACAGAACTGAAATGCCCATTAAAAGAAATATGAGGGTACTTTAAAAAGTTCATTAAAAATAGGATTAAAAGATAATATGAATATTTTCATGAAATTTTTGAATTACCCTCATACTTTTAATTTCTGTGACACCAAGAGAGTGGTAAGGTATCAAATGCCATATTTAATCTGTCTTTCTTTGGAACTGAAGACAATTTTAATTGATACCTTTATGTGGTCTGCGTCATTCTGGGTACCTGTAAACAGAATGGATGTGTTCAAGCAGTTAAGCCAACTTTGTCAGTTTTAATTATTTACATTATATTCTCATATGAAATATGATATGTTTATGCATCCTGTTTTATAGGCTTTGTTTATATAGAAAGTAATAGTATGGGAATTTAATTACAGCCTTTCTACTATATATTGACATTTAAAGGCCACGAGTTGAAAGTGAATGTAAATCCAAATTCCTATACAGTCTCAAGGTACCTGTGAATGATCCAGTTAAACAACTGCCAAATCAGGAACTTTTTGGAATTGACCCAATTCTTCAGCCTCCATGTGTTAAACTGGAGAGTGTGGAGACTTGCACTCCATCTCTGCTCACTCATTTCTCCCTATGCGCTTCCTGCAATGACTACTCTTAGGAGGATAAAGGAGACAAATCTCTGTCAACACAGCCAACTAGAACAGGCCCTTCCCTTTGTCTTGTCTTTTTCACTGTGGGTTATCACACACATGAGTCTGTGTGATCTCAAATTCCATCCCTTCATCCCAGAAACTACATATTTTTGTTGCAATAGAGATCCACTACAATCAATTTGTTTTTCTGCCATCCAGAGATGGCTCCTAAAAAATGTTGTATCTGGAATCTCTAACTACAACTAACATCCCAAGGTTTTTCTATTATTTTGTGCAGCCAACTAGAACAGGCCCTTCCCTTTGTCTTGTCTTTTTCACTGTGGGTTATCACACACATGAGTCTGTGTGATCTCAAATTCCATCCCTTCATCCCAGAAACTACATATTTTTGTTGCAATAGAGATCCACTACAATCAATTTGTTTTTCTGCCATCCAGAGATGGCTCCTAAAAAATGTTGTATCTGGAATCTCTAACTACAACTAACATCCCAAGGTTTTTCTATTATTTTGTGTTTTTTTTTTTTTTTTTTTTTCCTTACTGTGAAAACTTCTGTTTTCCCACCAAAATTGATCTTGTTTGCTTCGTGTTTAAGAAATTACCAAAAATTTCTAGGCATCTCTGGGCTTCTAAATAGTTTTATTTCCCAATGCTATGTCCAGATCTCCAGCAAACATGGGCTTACATCCCTTCTTCCACAAAGTCTCTGCCATTGGGGTTATGCCCTCCTTTATGCCTTCCTTGCATCTAATCAATGGCCAGGTTCTGCAGTGGTATTTCCCCAAACCTGTTGACTTCTTTACATTTCTATTCCTCTGCCTTAGTTTTGGCCTATTATCTCTTACTTTGATTATTGAAAAAACTTCTGTGTGGTTGCTTTGATTCTAATCTTGCTACTTTACAACAAAATGGTCCTTCTAATGCACAATCTTGTCATGATAGTTCCTGTTTAAACATTTTAATGGCTTCCAGTGCCCACAGGATTAAGTATCAACTCCTTAACAAGGCAAACAGAGTGTTGGGTGACAATAGATGACTGATAAAACTTGAAAGATAGAATGAATGTGTCTCGTCATTGTGTTTTTTTGTTTTCTGTTTCAGTTTTTACTTTTTATATAACTATTTGTATGTATGTCCACCTCACTACAAATTAAACTCTCCTCTAGGACAAAAAAAAGGGAAAAAGGAGAACTAATCTTCACAATGTCATGGTGTTAGATTAGATCAGGCTCTGTTGCAGGGGCCAAAAAAAAAATGTCATTACTCATTTTTCCTTCTATTCTCCTGTATTTGGGTTCCTCGTTAGGTGACAGTGCTAAACTCTCATTATCCTTTGGTATTAGTCCATTTTTGTGTTGCTATAACAATATTTGAGAAGGGTAATTTTTAAAGAAAAGAGGTTTATTTGGCATATGATTCTGGGACAGCTGCATCTGGCACAGGCCACAGGCTGCTTCTACTCATGGCAGAAAGCGGCAGGCAGCAGGAGGGTACAAGCAGATCACATGACAAGAGGAAGCAAGAGAGAGAGAGGGGAGGTTCCAGGGTCCTTTTAAACAACCAACTCTCATGGGAATTAATAGAGTGAGAACTCACTCACTACCCCCCCCCCCAGGGAAAGCATTAACCCATTCATGAGGTATCAGCCCCCATGGCTCCAACAGCTCCCAACACAGCCACATTGTTAATCAGATTTCCACGTGAGTTTTTAGGGTACAATAAGATCCAAACTCTATTACCTTTACACACTAAGAGTCTCACACCTTCTTTATAAGCATTGATTTGTAGAGATTCGCTTAGGCACTTCTACTTATACCTTTGACACTCTATCCCTGCATAGTATGTGTGCACAGTCTCCAAAATCTGTGGAGTGGCATTCGAACCAGCCCACCCTAACTAAATTTGGACTTATGTACTTTTTGAAGAATGCCATTAGTTTAAGGGTAAATTCCAAATTATATACTTGTCTGAATTCTTAAGTAAACTCCTTCATTATTTTACCTGGGTGCACGAGTATAATACCTTCAAACATACAGTCATACATTCCCTACTTTAATTTTCTGTAGTACAGAAATGCTCAATTTTTCACCAGGTCTTGTCAGGCATATTCTTCACCTTTACATTACTTGGCCATATAAGGACTAGTTTCCCAATGAAAAATGAATGGCCTTTTAATGATACATTGTCAATTCATACTCATTTCTGTATTTACTGTATCAGAAATTACAACCATATGTTTGCTTTTATTTTTAAAATTTTTTATAGAAACATGATTGTACACATCTGTGTGGTACTGCTTTGAATATTAATACCTCTGTGCAATATGTGATGCTCAAATCAGGATAATTAGTATATTCAACATCACACAATGTAATCATTTTTTGTGGCACTTTGCGAATTTCTTGTTAAACCCCCTTCCCCTTCCCCATTTCTCACCTTTGGTTTTAAAGTAGTACCCAATCAGACTGCTGGGAAATAATTGCTAATTATAACCTAGTAATGCTAACTAGAAAACAAAATATAGATTTAAGCTTTAATGTAATGTTTCCTTTTCAAGATATTTGTATATAAACTATAGTGTTGTAAATTAAATTTGTGGGTTATTTATAAAAATAAGAATTTTGTTTTATTCTCTCATTTTAACTACAAGTGGCACAATATTTCATCACATAAAACCATTGATGAGGGAAAACCCTGCATGTATTCCTTCCATTTTGAGTAGGCAGTCAATAAATATTTGTTAAATGGATGAATGAATTTCCACATTCTGTTTAATAAATCACTTAGTTAACAAGAAGCTAGATAGCCTTCAATGAAGAAATTACCTAAGTGTGTCTCCAGGGAGTTTAGGAAGTAAATTATACAAAAGTTGAGGGGGTAGTTTACCTACAAATACAGTATGGATACATACCAGTTTCTTTGCAGCTGAGTTAAAACACTACTAGAGGGAGGCAGGGAAAAACCCAGTGGGGCTTTTGAAGTTGTGTTTCTCTCCTATGGATTTCTGTAACTATCAATTCTAATCTATATGTAAGAAAATTTGAACCACAAAGTCTCTTGGGAAACCTTTTAAATTCTAGGATTCCTGAAATAGTCTGGCATATGCGAGCTGTTATAATCATTCTGATCCAAACAAAAATTAATATATGGTTAATCATCATTAATTTGCATTTGATCTCCAAAATTAATCAAGGAAAAGACAAATTAAACAAGATTTTCTAGAAAGAAAGGTGGTTTTGTTTAGTAGTTAAGATTCTGGTTCTGTAGAGTAAGACTGCCTGGATTCAAATCTTAATTGTTTTGTTCAGTAGCTTTTTGATCTTTCAGCAGTTTACATAACCACTCTGCACAGCCTGTTTCCTCATCAATGAAATTAGTACAATAAGAATAGAGTTGCTGAAAGGATTAAATGAGTTGCTGTATACAGACTACTTTGAGAGGTACTTGTTACATAGCAAGTGAGAACTGAGTATTAAGTATGATTATTATTGATATTGACACTGTAGCTAGAATTCATTCCAGCACAGATTTTTTTTTTTTTACTATTTATTTTTTTACAAGCCTTTCTATTTTTTTTAATCGAACCATAATTGAATGTACATATCTGTGGGGTGTCGTACCATGTTGTGTATCAGTCAAGTCCTATGTACAATATGTGAGAAATAGGTAAAGGGCCACAAAAAATGATTACCTTGTGTAATGTTGAACATACTAATTATCCTGATTTGAGCATCACATATTGCACACAGAACAGAAATATTGCCTTAAAATAAGAAATGGAAATTCTCATACCTGATTCTTACCTTTTTTTGATTAAGGAGAACAATAAAATTAATGCTTACCTAAGTCTCTGCTTACATTTCTAGGTAGCACAGATGTTAACATGGACTTTTCTGATACAAAATTTCTTCAAAGGAGCCATGGCAATTCTAGGCTTAAACTTTAGCAAACCTTATTCCTCTTGAACTTGTTCCCAATATTCAAAAAGTTATTTTAATTGAAATTCATTGAGGAAAATAAATTATGCTATGTTTCAAGCATATAAAATACATATGAAAAAGGGACAAAATAGTGGTTACCTTAAGGTGACAGTATTCTTTTAGGTTCATATGTGTTTTAGTATACGTAGAAACTGAGGACAATACAAAGCTGCAAGCATTGTATTTTTTTTTTTTTTTTGTAAATCTGACTGTAAAACTTTCTATAGATATTGGTGGGCTGTGTTATGTACATGATATATCAGCACACTGCCTTGTACATAGCAGGATCTCAAATAAATCAGCATTGTACACATTATTTTCTAGTAGCATTTAAAAATTGCCATACTCCCATGATTTGATATTTGGCACAGAGGGATCATCCCATAGACAAGAACATTAACATTATAATGCTTTTCCAATATAGAAAAAGTCAGTTTGTTCATTCAAATTTTATTTCTTTTCATTAATTGGTCTTAGGTGATAGGACATAGTAATTCCATATAGTAATGGAATTCTGATTTCTATATTGTTTTGAAATAAGATTGTATTAAATGCATATGGCCTAGTAGGAATGTTAATTTAATATCTATTTAAGGATTACCTGTACTGAATATATCAAAACTCAAACTTTTCTTCTCTGCTCATACTAGGATTATATTTTTGGTTTGTAAATTAATGTTTTACTATACTTTAAAACTGTGTCTTCTCTTTATTTCCCTTTGCTCTTAATTAATTTGTTTGGTAATCTTGTTTCAACAGTATCAATCTACTACCTATTTAAATTACTAGAAATACTGAATTAGTGAATTCCAAATTAATGAGTTTTGACAGGGCTATGATAATAGTTAATGTAAATATAGACTGGGAATATAGAATATACTGATACTTTGGTATTTTATGTTATTACTTCTTCAAATACAACTAGAGGGAGGCAGGGAAGACCCCAGTCTGGCTTTTGAAGTTTTGCTTCTCTCTGTAGGTTTCTGCAACTATCAGTTCTATCTTAAAAAACTTTTAGAACCACCATGAGTAGATTAGTTAAATAAAGCAGTTCAACAATTTAATGGAAAGAAGATAATTCAGTTTTATTATCTACTTCCTTAAATGGCAGCTTATTTAATTTTTGCAAAATAATTAGAAAGGTGATAATGTACTGATCTATAGATGTGATAAAAGTGAGTAAAATCACTAAGCATAATGGTAAAAACATAGATAATTTTGAGAACTAATAAAACTCAGTTTAGCTTTTGACCAAGTCAAGTGAGGGGGAAAAAAATTGAAATTCCCACTGTTAAGGGAATTAGAAATGAGAAATGTCTGACCCTAACGTAACAGATTCTGATTTCAATATTTTTTTTTCCTTCACAGGAGTAGCAAAATGCTAGATCCTTCTTTACTTTCCAGTGACTAGTAGTGAGTTATGAAAAATTTATGAAATAGAAAACTAAAACTTCCAAAAAAAAAAAAAAAAAACATGTACAGTGGAACATTTTATACCTTTGTGTGAGATCCAGAAAGAGTAACTATCTTATGGCTAAACCATGGGAAATAAAACTCACACATATTTAGTAATTATATTTTTAGGTAGCATAATTTTCTCTATGAATTATCAAAATCAATATATTATTTTACAATCTGGTATGATATATGGTATTTGTTGCAACATTACTCTTTCCATTGGTTTCTCCTGAGTACATGCTCAGACTTTTGACTCCGTGCCTTGTCTTTCCATATATCTGAAGCTCTATTTACAAAAGCTCTATTTACATGAGCTCTATTTACAAGACCTAAATGTCCATTGATGGATGACTGGATAAGAAAATGTGGTATATATATACACCATAGAATACTACTCAGCCATAAAAAAGAATGAAATTCTGCCATTTGCTCAACATGGATGAGTTGGAGAAAATCCGTATCTATTTAATTCTCATCTATCTGCCTGGATAAGCAGCTCTTTGGCTTTCTGAGACTTTCATTTGATTTGTTCTCCTGAAGTCCCTACTGCCTGAGTGGATCCTGATACATTGCCTTACCTAGATATCTAGGTGGCAAATTCATAAATACTATGAAAGGATTAAAAACATTCAACCCAGCCTAGAGAATACATTTTGCTTTTCTAGATTCAAACGTAGTCCATATCTGAGAACAGAAATAACCTATTATTATGCTTTTCAGAAACATATGTCACATGTATGTACCATGAGTGAATTACATTTATCTTTTAGTTCTGCTTAGGTACAACCTTTCTGAAAAATACACTTGTGTTCCTTTTTTTACAGTCATAGGCCCTGAATGTTTTAAACATCTGGAGTAAACATATAATCAAATTCACTTATTATAAATGATTTAGAAATCTGAAAAATATAAGTAGCAAACAAAACAGTGATTTGATTTTCCAGATAGTGCTAAACACAGGCTTGGAGGATTGTACCACCTGAGCTGCTTTGAATGGAGGGCATGCTCACATGACTGAGAGGGCACAATTACTTCCATTCAGCATTTCTACTTCCATCCCTTTTCATCAACGGATCCAATTTGTGCTTGACGATACTACCAACTCCCTGAAAAAAGAACCAAAAAACTGCACATGACCTAAGTGTTCAAATAAACCATATATGGAAATTGCAATAAAGCCATCCAACTCTATTAAACTAAGAGGAAACCCACTATTCTGCTTCTGTTTCTTCCTGTAGTTTCAATTTTTCAAATACACTACAAATCAAAGATCTGATACAGGAGTCTATAAAACATTAAATCAAAGTCAAAAGACTTCATCATCAATCTGAAAATATTATTTCCAAAAGAAACATGATTACATTCATGTATCTCCTGCAAAATCTGATCGTGAAGAATACAGTTATTTTTTTCTTTAAAAACATCCATAGAAAAGAGTACAAAGTTTAAGTTAGATAGGAGGAATAAGTTCTGGTGATTTATTGAACAGCATGGTGACTATAGTTAATAATGTATTGTATATTTCAATAAAAGCTGAGAGAAAGATTTTAAGTATTCTCACCACAAACAAAATCTGAGGTGATGTATATACTAATTAGCCTAATTTGATCATTCCACAGTGTATGCATGTATCAAAATACCATATTGTACCACATAAATTTACACAAATATTATTTGTCAATTAAAAATAAGTTGAAATAAATTAAATAAAATAACTAATGTATCCATAGATAATTTTTTTTTAGAGAATAGTAAGTGGCATAGCTTAAGGGCCCTCTCTTTTTGAAACAAGTTCTGAAAGCAAAGAATATAAAATGCTAAAATTTGTAGGTTAGCCCAGGAAACATGTGCATCTCTCAAATGACTTCTAAGCCAAGTGATCCCCAAATCCCTTCCTACCTTGAAATACCTTGAGCTAAAAATATAATTTCCAGGTCAATAAATTATAATCCTCTCATTTTGTCAATATAATGAGCAATTTAAGAAGCTTTCAGTAGTTAATATAATTTATCAGAATTCTGTTATCTCAGTCAGCTTTCTCTTTTCTAAGATTTTTTTTAAGAATATATAGTTATCTTTACCAGCCTAAATTAGAACTGGTTAGAAGACAGCACAAAGATTCTAACATCCTGTAAATTATCCAAGCAATATAATGTATCTATTTAAATGGTATTGTGGAACACTGAATAGAACACAACCTTAAGATTATACAGACCTTGGTCTGAAACCCAACTCTCTATTTACTAGCTATGTAATATTGGGCAATTTTTTAATCTTTCTGAGCCTGCATTTCCATATCTGAAAAATGAAGATAAAATTTAACTTACAGTCTGTGAAGTTTAAATGGCTTAATATATAAGAAAATATCTAGCATATTCCCTGTCTCATAACCAACACTCAATAGTCTATTATTATTGCTATTATACTGATAATATAAGAAGATGTATAAGTCTTCCTTTTTTGATAAGTGTAAAGAAAAATACGAGATTGTGCTATATTTGCATGGGAACCTTGTACCATAGCTAAAGTAAATTATAAAGCATACTGTTCATTATAAAATGGATTTAGATACACTGCTGTTCAACTGTGTCTCCTGATACTGTTAACAAAGTTTCACTTAGGAATTTGGAGATAAAGAGAGACTTTGCAACCTTCTGTATGAAACTAAAGTGTGCTTCATCAGAACAAAGAGAAGGACTGTCTGATATAGCCAGAGTTCCCACCCAGGTTCCCACTCTGGCCTTCTATGCAAATGAAGGATTCAAGTTTTTTCAGTCCTGATTGTTTTGGCCTGTTATGTAAAAAAAGAATTCTGTCTTGCTGAGTTCTGGACAGTTAACATTTGACAGATTACAGTCCATAGGTATCCAAGTAAGGCTTCTGCAGCAGTGGACTGATGGCATAAACAGGGACAGGTGGCTTGTGAAAGTCTCAAACAGGGTATGTGTTTAACCTGTAATCAGCAAATGACTATTTGGCTCCATTCAGAATTTAGACCCAGTTAGCCACTCAGGATTCGTCTCGAGAAATTGGCTCTTTCAGAGTTTATATTATATTGCAACTCTGAAGAAAAATAAGTCATAACTTCTGTACCTGATAAGGCAAGTGCTGTTTATACCAGCCCTCACTTCATTCTGAGGGTTTTTTTGTTTTGTTATTTTGGCAAAAGCTTTTTTTATAAATATAAATTTTCATTTGCTTAGCAGGTAGATGTTTATTTTTCTTTGCTTAATGAATATATATTTGAAAGACATTAAAACATTACCTACAATAAATATATTAGCATGACATCTTTTCGCTATTACTAATTCAATTATAGTTCGTTCAGGCATATACAATGGATTGAAAATCTTTAACTGTATCCCAGAATGAAGAGAGAGGTCACGAGTACAACATGAAAGACAAGATTTTAAGAACAAACATTTTTCTATAGTATTTTATCATTTAAATGCACTATCAATAGCTTTTCTTACTTTGCCCTTTGATTCTTTCTCTCTCATGTAAAATTTTATTCCAAAACTAAGAAAGACAAAAACAGCAAATAGTATATATAGTACAAGACAAATTGAAGATTGGCTTTGATTAGGTGACAACACTTGTTTCCAGCATTCTTTTGAGAAAACTTCCAAAAATATATTATTTTGTTATTATCTGAAATGTTATTTTAGCCTTTGTGCTATATTACACAAATATGCCTTAGCCTTACTGTTATATTATATTACACAAATACGTCTTTATTACATTCTCCATCTAGTCTTCACATGGGGCATAAATGAGAATATTTATTTTTCGTTTTACCTTTAGATCTATATCTAGATCTAGGACTTGATCTAGATATAGACTGAAAATACTTGGTAAAATGTTTTCGCCTAAGATGGACAGAACTATGATGGGTTATAACAAGAAAGCAAGGGAAAGCAGGGTGCTAATAAGTCTATAGCTATCTATCTAGTTATCTATCTAGCTATCTATCTATACATGTCCTTCTGTGGTAATACCAACAAGGCAAAAAAATGCATGCACACCTTGCAGATTCACAAACACAGTGTAAACAAGTATAGCTCTTCACATTTGAAACACTTTAACATATTCTATTTTCAGCTCTAACAGTTTTTGCGGTTATGTTAAATGTACACTTGATAGACATAATAAATCCAAAATATTATGGGAAATGTGGAAAATATACTTTAATTATGAGAATCTATCCAGAATGAATCTTGTATCAGTGTGTAGCAATACATAGTGATTTGTCTTCATTACTTGCAAATGATTTCATAAGTTAGTAGCTTTCTTATTAGTAGCTTAAAATTGTTATTTTGAGTAGAAATACATGCATACATAATATGATAATCTTGGATACGTTTATAGATATAATTTCTATAAGGAAAATCAAGATATATTTTAGGATATAATTAATCATGGTAAAATATGTTTTTATCTTTTAAAAAATAAGCCTTCTTAAAGGAATCCTATCTTTAATGTAGAAGTTGGCCACTATATTTAATAAAAATCACTCCCAAATTTATTGGATCTTATAAAATAAATGAAAAACAGTAACGTTATGACAAAATACTATCAACAGTCTTTAGAAAACTGTTAAGTGTGTTGTATTTAAAATGTTGCCACATTAAAACAGTAAATAAGCAAACATTTTTTTTTTTTTTTTTGTCTTTTTCCGTGTCTGGCAA
>NW_007726692.1:206589-241773 GCF_000696425.1 Galeopterus variegatus | reverse complement strand
TTTTTTTTTTTTTTTTTTTTCTTTTTCCGGGTCTGGCAACGGATCCCAACCCCCAGGGTTGCCCCCGTACCGGACCGGGGACCGGCAACGGGATCGCAACCCTCGGTGTTGCTTCCCGCGCCTTGCTCAGCCAGTGAGCGGGAACCGGTCCGTATGTGGGATCCGAACCCTCGGGCGGGAGCGCCGCCGCGCTTCCCAAGCGGCGCACTATCCAGTGCGCCACCGGGCCGGCCCAAAATGAGCAAACATTTTAATATCTTTAAAAACTGGTTGGAGGACTGCTTACCTCCTTTTACTTTGCCCTCTATTCCCATTGGAAAACCCAAAGCTTTAGCAATTATTTCAGAAGTTTTTCGCCATTGTCAAGCCATCTTACATTAATTTTCACATCTAAGGAGCTGTCATTTATGTGTAGATTGTGTGCATGTCTCATCATTTTGGACTCATTAACTTTTTTTCAGACACTTTTGGCCCAGCATGGTATAACAAAAAAAAAAAAGCATGAGGTTTTTGCCTGCTGCTGCTTAAATCACAATTCCCTATCACTCTTTCCAGTCGTTGCTGTGTTTTATTAAATCTAATACTTGATTGTTATTTGTTGCTTTTGCTTTTTTTTCACACGTAATTTGTATACCCCAGTGAAGTTGATCGAATGCTGGTACTAAATACACTGTGAGCTTTTCTGCTATCAGCCATTGGTCTAATAATTCCCTTTTTGTACTGAAAGAAGGCCTTCAAACGTGACCTTACTGCAGCCAAATGCTAACTACTTTCACTCTCCTTGCTTCTTTGTTAAGTCATTGTCAGTTGTAATTTCTAATGGCCCTTCAGACTAACTCATTCTGAGCAACCCATTGCTATTGACTCAGTTCTTCGCCTCAATTTTCTTTCTTTCTTTATTTTTTTTTTGTCAGTTTCAGGTTGCCTGCACCAGATTTGGTAAATGGCATATGATTTTCTTGGTGTTTGAACTCTGTTCATAATCTATTTTTGACTATTTGCTTCCACATTCCTTCTAACGTCTAAAAGTAACCGAGCTGGGGCAAATAACACCAGTTAAAAAACTTAAATGCTTTTCATCCTCCCGTTCTCCATTCCTCAATTGCCTTTCTCACTCTTTACTACTCACCCAGGCCACACCTGCCCTTCAAGCCTAAGCTCACTTGTGTTTGTTATGTATCCTTCTAAAGCTACTCTGTATTTTTTCTGTTGCCTTAACTGATTATGCCAGCCTTAAAAGGAGATGATAATAATTATGATGATGATGATGTGGTGGTGGTGCTGGTGCTGCTGGTGATAAGGATATCTAGTATTTAATGAATACTTCCTGTTGCATTAAAAAAAAAATCCCATATGTGGAATCTAAAAATATTGAACTTACAGAAGCAGGGAGGAGAATGGTGGTTACCACAGGATTGGCCAGGGGTGTATGTGTAAAAGGGAGATGTTGGTAAAAGTGTACAAAGTTTCACTTAGGAGGAATAGATTCTGGTGATCTATTAAACAGCATGGTGACTATAGATAATAATAATTTATTGTCTATTTCAAAATAGCTGAAAGAATATACTTTAAATGTACTCATCACAAAGAAACTATAAGTATTTGAGGTGATAGATATGTTAATTAGCCTGGTTTCATAATTCAAGAAACAACAGTAAATCTGTTGTATACATGTATCAAAACATCACATTATACCCCATAAATACATACAATTCTTATTTTTCTATTGAAAATAAAATACAGTAGTTTCCCTTGTCTGTGGTTTTACTTTTCATAGTTTCAGTTACCAATGATCAGCCATGGTCTGAATATATTAATTGAAAAATGCCAGTAATAAACAATTTATAAGTTTTAAATTGCACGCCACATACTCTGGTTACCCTTCACATTGTATAAATCTTTCGCCTTTTAAATTGTACACTTTCCAACTCTTGGCTATTGTAAATAGAGCTGCAATAAACATGGGAGCATAGGTATCCCTTCAACATGATGATTTCCATTCCTTTGCATATATACCCAGCAGTAGAATTGCTGGGTCATATGGCAGTTCTATGTGTAGTTCTTTGAGGAACCTCCATACCGTTTTCCATAATGGCTGCACCAATTTACAGTCCCACCAACAGCATAGTAGGTTTCCCCTTTCTATGCATCCTTGCCAACATTTCTTATTCTCTTTCTTTTTGATAATAACCAGTCTAACTGGGGTGAGATGATATCTCAATGTGGTTTTGATTTGCATTTCCCTGGTGCTTAGTGATGTTGAGCATTTTTTCATGTGTCTATTAGCCATTTCTATATCTTCCATTGAAAAATGCCTATTCAGCTCCTTTTCTCATTTTTAAATTGAGTTATTTGTGTTTTTACTGTTAAGTTGTTCGAGTTCCATGTATATTCTGGATATTAATCCTTTGTCAGATGCAAAGTTTACAAATATTTTCTCTCACTCAGTAGGTTGTCCTTTTGCTCTATTAATTGTTTCTTTTGCTATGCAGATACTTTTTAGTTTGATTTAATCCCATTTGTTTATTTTTCCTTTTGTTGCCTATACTTTTGCGATCATATTCATAAAGTCTTTGCTCAGTCCTACTTCCTGAAGTGTTTCCTCTATGTTTTCTTTTAGGAGATTTATAGTTTTAGGACGCGTGTTTAGGTCTTTAATCCATATTGAATTGATTTGGGTCTGTGGTGAGTGGTACAGGTCTAGTTTCATTTTTCTACATATGGATGTCCAGTTTGCCCAGCACCATCTATCCAAGAGTCAGTATTTTCCCTAATGTATGTTCTTGGTACCTTTGTCGAAGGTCATTTGACTGTAAGTCTGTGGGCTGATTTCTGGGTTCTCTATTCTGTTCCATTGGTGCCTGTGTCTGTTTTTCTGCCAGTACCATACTATTTTATTTACTCCAGCTTTGTAGTATAATTTGAAGTAAGACAGTGTAATGCCTCTGGCTTTACTTTTTTTGCTCAGGATTGCTTTGGCTATTCAGAGTCTTTTGTTGTTCCATATGAATGTTAGGATTGCTTTTTCTATTTCTGTGCAGAATGTCATTGGTATTTTGATGGAGATTGTGTTGAATCTGTAGATTGCTTTGGGTAGAATAGACATTTTCACAATGTTAATTTTACCAATCCAAGAGCATGGAATACCTTTCCATTTTTTGTATCCTCTTTAATTTCTTTCAACAATGATTTGCAGTTCTCATTGTAGAGATATTTCACCTCTTTGGTTAACTTTATTCTTAGTTGTTTTATTTTTTGTGACTATTGTAAATGAGCTAGCTTTCTTGATTTCTTTTCCTGTTAGTTTTTTGTCAGAGTATAAAAATGCTAGTGATTTTTTTGTGTTAATTTTGTATCCTGCTACTTTACTGAAATTGTTTATCAACTCCAAGAGTTTTCTTGTAAAGTCTTTAGGCTTTTCTATTTATAGGTTCAAGTCATCTGCAAAGAGGAACAATTTGACTCCATCTTTTCCAATCTGGATGTGCTTTGTTTCTTCCTCTAGCCACAGTGTTCTGACTAGTACTTTCAATAAAATGTCAAATAGGAGTGGTGAGAGTGGGCATCCTTGTCTTGTTCCCCTTCTTAAGAAAAGCTTTCAACTTTTCCCCATTCAGGATAATATTGGCAATGGTTTTGTTCTATATGGCTTTTATTGTGTTGAGATACTTTCCTTCTGTACCTCATTTGCTAAGAGTATTTATCATGAATGGATGTTAAATTTTGTCAGATGCTTTTTCTGCATCTATTAACATAATATGGCTTTTGTCTGAATTTGTTGATATGGCATATCACATTTATTGGCTGTTTATGCTGAACCATGCTTTCATCCCTGGGATGATTCCCACTTGATCATGGTGTGTAATTTGTTTATGTGTTCCTGTATTCTATTTGCTATTATTTTATTGATGACTTTCACATATATGTACATCAAAGATATTGGCCTATAGTTTTATTTTTATTGTTGTCTTTTTGTTTGGTTTTGGTATCAGGGTGATGCTGGCCTCATAGAATGAGTTTGGGAGAATGGCCTCTGTTTCAACTTTTTAAAATAGTCTGAAGAGAATTGGCATTAATTCCTCTTTAAAAGTTGGTAGAATTCAGTAGTAAAGCCATCCAGTCCTGGGATTTTCTTTGTTGGGAGACTGCTGATTACCACTTCAACCTCATTGCTTGTTATTGATCAGGTTTTCTATGTCTTTTTGGTTCAGTATTGTTAATTGGCATGTGTCCAGAAATTTGTCCATATCTGCCAAGTTTTCAAATTTGTTGGCATATAGTTGTTTATAATAGTCTCTAATGGTTCTTTGTATGTCTGTGGTATCAGCTGTAATGTCTCTTTTTTCATTTCCAATTGTTCTTATTTGAGTCTTCTCTCTTCTGTCTTAATTATCCTTGCTAATGGTTTGTCTATTTTGTTTATCTTCTCAACAAACCAATGTTTTGTTTCACTGATCTTTTGTGTCATTTAGGGGGTTTCTATTTCATTTAGTTCTGTACTGATGTTAAGTCTTTCTTTCCATCTAGTAATCTTTAGATTGGGTCGTTTTTGTTTTTCTAATTCTTTGATATGTAGCATTAGGTCGTTTATCTGAAATCTTTCTATTCTTTTGATGTAAGTGTTTATTGCAATAAGCATTCCCCTTAGTGTTGATTTTTCAGTATCCAACAGGTTTGGGTATGACACCTCTTTATTTTGATTAATTTCAAGAATTATTTTTGTTTTCCTGTTTAATTTTTTCTCATCCAATAAGTCATTCAGGAGCATGTTGTTGAATTTCCATGTGTTTATATAATTTCCAGAGTTTTGCTTGTTATTGATTTCTAGTTTTAATTGGTTGTGGTCTGAAAAGATATGTGAAATAATTTCAGATTTTTAAAATTTGTTGAGACTTGTTTTGTGACCTAACATGTGGTCTCTCCTGGAGAATGTTCCATGTGCTGATGAGAAGAATGTGTATTCTGTGGTTGTTGGATAAAATGTTCTGTAGACATCTACCAAGTCCAATTGGTCTAAAATGTGGTTTAAACCCTCTGTTTCTCTGTTGATTTGTTTCCTAGATGATCTGCCCACTGTTGATAGAGGGATTTTCAGGTCCCCAACTATTTATGATATTTAGGTCTATGTCTTTCTTTGCCTAATAGTGTTTGTTTCATGTATCTGCGTGCTTTGGTATTGTGTGCATATATATTTATTAATGTTATGTTTTCTTGCTTGATAGATCCCTTTATCATCACATAGTGGCATTTTTTGTCTCATTTTATGGTTTTTAGTTTAAAGTCTATTTTATCTGATATAAGAATAACTACTCCTGCTCGTATTTGGTTTCCATTTGCATGGTACATCTTTTTCCATCCTTTCACTCTTATTCTGAGTTTTTGCTTACAGGTCAGGTAAATATTGCAGACAGTGTATACTTGGGTCTACCTTTTAATCTAATCAGTCAGTCTGTGTCTTGTGAGTGGAGAATTTAATCCATTTACATTCAAGATTATTATTGAAAGGTATTGACTTGTGATATTTTATCAATTTTTGTTTGGATGTTTTAAATATATTTTGTTCCATTCTTCCCTTTTATTATTTTTCTTTGTGTTTGTTGTTGTTTGAGGTGGTTAGATAAATTTTCTTTCTTTTTCTCATTTGCAGTTTTGTTCTACTAGTGGGTTTGTTCTTTCTTGTGTGTTCAATAGTGATTGTTGTTTTTCAGATCCCAGATGCAGTACTCTCTTGAGGATTTCTTGTAGGGCTAGTCATGTGGTGGTGAATTCCCTCAGTTTTTGTTTGTCTTGGAAAGGAAAATGTAGTATATTTACACAATGGAATTCTACACTGCCAAAAAAATAAAAAATAAAATACTGCCATTCACAGCAACATGGATGAACTTAGCAATAGTTATGCTAAGTGAATTAACCCAGGCATAGAAAGAGAAATACTGCATGTCCTCATTTATAAGTGGGAGCTAAGAAAAAAACTAAACAAATAAATAAAGATACAACAATCACAATAATATATTGAACATTTAAAAGAAGATAACAGAACTGAGGTTACCAGAGTTGGGTAAGTGGGAGGTAGAAGGGGTTAAGGAAGGAATTGGTAAAGAGCCACAAAAATTGATTGCATTATATAACATTGAATATACTAATTATCCTGATTTGAATATCACATATTTCACACAAACATTGATATTCAAAGCTGTACCCCACAGATATGTACAATCAAATGTATTCCAATTAAAAAAAAAGAAATTAAGAACTGGCATCCTGTTACTACCTCCTGAGCTCTTAAAGGAGGAGGAACAGTCACAGCTGACAAGTGGGGAAGAGCATTACTGTCAAAGGAGACAACAGCATGAGTCAAAGTAGGAAATAAAGGAACAGAATGATATTGTGTGACAAGTGAACTGCTTGAGCATAAAGCAGGGGGCAGTGAGCATCTGGAAGTGAGCCTGGAGAAGGAAGCAAAACTGAGATAAGAAGAGTTCATACTTTCTATGTAATGGGAAACCATGCAAGAGATAGCCTTGAAATTCATATAGAGCCCTGGCAGCTTGTGGGAGATATGATGGTGTGGGTGGTGAGTGTTTGAGACTTAAGTTAGGTTGTTGTTGTAGTAGATGATAGTAATAGTAAGGAGAAAAAGAATGGACTTAATAAATAATTCGGAGATGCAATCAGCAACTAGAAAAACAAAAAAAAATAATTTCTGAGTACTGTGATGAAATCTTGCACAGACCCACTCCTTCCTGCCTGGGATGTGAATTATCCCTTTATTCAGCAGATCCATGCTGCCTATGCCACACCACTTGCCTGTTAGTCACTTGGTAGCCTTCTTCGTTATCAGGTCTTTTATCACAGTTTCACAGTGCCTATGTTTAAGACACCCCTATTTTACTTAATAATGGCCCCAAAGCACAAGAGTAGTGAAGCTGGCAATTCAGATATGCCAAGGAGAAGCCATAAAATGCTTCCCTTAAGTGAACAAGTGAAATTTGTAGTCTTAATAGGAAAATAAAAAAATTGTCTGCTAAGTTTGGTAAGATCTACTGTAAGAAGGACTCTTCTATCCATGAAATTGTGAAGAAGGAAAAAGAAATTTGGGCAAGTTTTGCTGTTGACCCTCAAACTGCAGAAGAAAAGACAATGTATAAATTCTTAGTTAAGATGGAAAATGCATTAAATTTGTGGGTGGAAGACATGGACAGAAACATGTTCCCGTTGATAGCAATCAGGTTCTGTACTATCCAGGGACACAGACATCCACTGGGGATTTTGGAATGTATCCCCTGTGGATAAGGGGAGACAGCTGTGAAGCTTAGAAAAACAAAACAACAAAAACCTTAGAAGTTGGCACTACTTTACAGAAGGAAGGAGTTAAACATTTAGAAAATTTAACTAATTTTTTAAACATCACTTAAATAAGTGTTTGGACTAAAATTAAGTATCCGAGTCCAGAGCCTAAGCTCTTAGTGACAATACCACATGGCTTTTTCTCAAATTTTACATAATAAAATTAACACAATATTTAACAACAGTTTTTTGACATATCTTGTGATTTTGTCATTTATTTTATTAAATACATAAAGTTGCTTTTAGCAAGTAATTATAAGCTAATGGAAACATATTATGTGGCCTTATCACATTTAATTTTATATGTAGCTTATATTAATCTTCTAGGGCTTCCACAACAAACTACCACAGACTGCTTGACTTAAAAAACATAAATTTATTTTCTCACAATTCTAGGGACTGGAAGTCCAAGACGAAATAAATTTTAGAGTCCTATATGAAAGCAATTATTTTTCCTTTTTTTTTTTTTTGACCAGTGAGGGGATCACAACCCTTGGCTTGGTGTCGCCCGCACCATGCTCAGCCAGTGAGCACATCGGCCATCCCTATATCGGATCCAAACCCACAGTGGGAGCGCCGCTGCGCTCCCAGCACTGCACTCTCCTGAGTGACCCACGGGGCCGGCCCTGAAAGTAATTTAAACTTTGATGCCATCATCATTTTTTATAAGTAAATAAGAACTAATTTTTGAATATATTTTCCTAAATATTAATAACAGATATGCTTTCATACCTGGCCATATTCCTTGGATTAAATGAAAATATTATAGTATTTTAGATTAAATTATTCATATATATTTCCTTCACTGTGCAGATTATATGAGCCTATATATAGAAAAACCTAAAGACTCTATCAAAAAACTCCTAGAGCTGGTTAATAACTTCAGTAATGTTGCAGGACACAAAATAAATGCACCCAAATCAGTTGCATTTATATATTCAAATAATGAACCAACAGGAAGAGAAATAAAGAAAGTAAGCACATTTACAATTGATACAAAAAAAATAAAATAAATAGGGATCAATTTAACCAAGGAAGTGAAAGACATCTACAATGAGAACTACAAACCACTTCTGAAAGATAGTAAAGATGACACAGAAAGTTGGAAATATATTCCATGCTCTTGGTTTGGAATAATTAACATTGCGAGAATGTCTATACTACCCAAAACAATCTACAGATTCAATGCACTCCCCATCAAAATACCAATGACATTCTTCCCAGAAATGGAAAAAACTGTCTTACCCTTCATATAGAACAATAAAAGACCCCGAATAGACAAAGCACTCCTGAACAAAAAAAAAAAAAAAAAAAAAAAAAAATGAAGCTGGAGGCATAACACTACCTGACTTCAAATTATACTACAAAGCTATTGCAACCAAAACAGCATAGTACTGGTATAAAAATAGTCATTCAGACCAGTGGAGTAGAATTGAGAACCCAGAAATCACCCCTCAGGCTTTCAGCCATCTGATATTGGACGAAGGTGGCAAAAATCTCCATTGGGGACAAGACTTCCTCTTCAAAAAGTGGTGCTGGGAAAACTGGATATCCGTATCCAAAAGAATGAAATGACATATGCATCTCTCACTGTACACTAAAATCAAATCAAAATGGATTAAAGAATTAGGTATAAGACCCAAAACTGTAACATTACCGAGGGAAAATATAGGTGAAGCACTTCAGCAAATAGGCCTGGGTACAAACTTTATGAATAAGAGCCTGAAAGCACAAGCAGTAAAAGAAAAAAATAAACAAATGGGACTATATCAAGCTAAAAAGTTTCTGTGCAGCAAAGGAAATAATCAACAGAGTGAAACAACAACCTACAGAGTGGGAGAAAATTCTTGCTAACTATGCAAAGCTTCTGCACTGCAAAGGAAACAATGAACAGAGTGAAATGACAACCTACAGAGTGGAAGAAAATTTTTGCTAACTATGCATCTGACAAGGGATTAATATCCATAATATACAAGAAACTCAAGCAATTATACAGTAAAAAAACAAATAACCTAATTTATAAAATGGGTAAAGGACCTGAATGGACATTTTTCAAAGGAAGATATACAAATGGCCAACAGGTGCATGAAAAAATGCTCAACATCACTAGTCATCAGGGAAATGCAAATTAAAACTACATTGAAATGCCTTGCTGGTGAGGGTATGGAGAGAGGGGAATGCTCCTACACTGTTTGTGGGAATGTAAATTAGTACAACCACTATGGAAAACAGTATGGAGGTTTCTCAAACAACTACAGATAGATCTTCCATACGATCCAGCAGTCCCACTTCTGGGTCACTTCTGGGTATATACCCAGAAGTATGGAAATCATCATGTAGACAGGATACCTGCACTCCCATGTTCATTGCAGCTCTGTTTACAATAGCCAAGGCATGGAACCAACCTAAATGTCCATCGATGGGATAAGGAAAATGTGGTATATATACACTATGCAATACTACTCTGCCATAAAAAAGAATGCAATTCTCCCATTTGCAACAACATGGATGAGGTTGGAGAAACTTATGTTGAATGAAATAAGCAAAGCACAGAGGCATAAATACCACATGTACTCACTCGTAAGTGGGAGCTAAGAGAGAAAGAAGGAAGGAAAAAAGTCCATAGTGGTGCATTGGCCTTGCAGAAGGAGACCACATACCTTGGGATACAAAGCAGAGTCAGGGGGGAAAGGAGGAGGGGGAGGGAGATTGGCAATAACTGGTTGGGGGACATGGGGTGCAAACACAATTTGTGGTAATATGCATGCTGCCATTATGGATCTGGCCTTCACATCTTGGGGATGATGGGTAGCAATCAGCTTTATATCTCATGAATATTCATGACCAATAAAACAAACAGACAAACAAAACAAAAAAATGATGATGCACCTAAACTTTCACTGGACATTGTAAATACTCACTAGAATGAAAATTGAAATTCTTACAAAATGATGTGATAAACTACATTTTCACTCTTGCTGTCCTTTCAGATTAGATACACAACCTCCTGAAGAAATGAATATCATTAAATCTGAGGAGCAGTTCTGTGCTGTAAACCATGCAGAGCAAACTCTCAAAAAAATAGGGAACTATGTGAAAGAAAAACAACTATGTGATGTGCTACTCATTGCAGGAGACCTCCGAATCCCAGCACATCGGTAAGAATCCGTATGCAGACAGAATGTTTGGTTGGTAGGGCAAATATGAATGAGAGAGAATCAGTATATTGATTACAAATTGAAATATTAGGAAAAATAGACTTCATTTTCCTATGTTGAAAAAGCATTAGCATATATGATCCATTTCTCTGAATGATGTGTAGAAGAGCCAAACTTTGGAGAGATTGATGAAGAAAAAACAGCACAGACCCTCTTAAAGAAGATCAATTTACTTATTTCGCCTTTCTAACTTCACTACACCTTATGGAATTGTGAAAGTTTCGTGTGGAAAACAGGTTCACCAGTGTTACAAACTTACTAGACTTATTTCATGCTTTTACTGAGATTATGAATTGGCTTAAGTTCTTATGAAACATTCTATTTACAGGTTGGTTCTCAGTGCAGTGTCTGATTATTTTTCTGCAATGTTTAGTAATGATGTGATTGAAGCCAAACGAGAAGAGGTCAGGATGGAAGGAATAGATCCAAATGCACTTAATTCCTTGGTGCAGTATGCTTACACAGGTAAGTGCTTAACATACATTAACTTACGATAACCCTACATTATACAACACACATTATTATTATATCCACTCTGCAGATGACAAAACTGAAGGATAGGCCAGTTAAGTAACTTTCCTAAGGTAGTAAGAAGGCAGAGTCATGATTTAAACTCAGTAATATAAAAGAGCAAGAGGTACATATTTATGCTATAAAATATTTTGACCTTAAGAGCAGAGAGGTATTTTAACACAAATAGACAAGAACATGTTTCTCTAGAAAGGTGTGGGCACATTCTTGTTAGTAAAAAAGAGAGGGAAAGTGGTATCTTCCAATACTAAAGTAGAGATTTAGTCTGTCTCATCCTTTGGAATAATAAAGTTATATCTGCTCAAACTATGAAACAAAAGTAATAGGATGAGTTTGTGAGCCAAAAAGTATTCTGATTTTTTTTTCAGAATAATTGTTTAATCTTTAGGGTCTCCTGGTATTTGGATATATTTATTTAATTATATATGCTTAGGCCGTTCTAAATAATAAAAGCTTAACCTCCTAGCTTTCTCCACAGTTGTTTTTAAATATATAAGTTTATGTTGTCCCTAAATGAATTTTGAAAAGCTGTGTGCTACCTTTATATTTTTCCATTAATGACTGAAATCTGTTGTAATTTTTAATAGTAGTAAAATATATAATTCCCAACATATTATAAATATTGATATCTTTTAAAAAGCACTATTGCACTTGCATTCTTAAGTGTATCTAACCAATCTCAACACTATCAAAATGTGATACCAACAACCATACATTTAAAAATACATACATATGGCAGTTCCTCAAAAGTTACACTTACAGTTACCTTATAACTCATCAACTGTGCTCCTAGGTGTATGTCCAAGAAAACTGAAAACATGTCTACACAAAAATGTGTACACAAATGTTTGTATCAGCATTATTCATAATAACAAAAAAGTGGAAACAACCCAAAAGTTTATAAACTGAAGAATGGATAAATTAAATGTGGTATGTGCACACAATAGGATATTAATAGGCAGTTTAAGAAAAGGAATAAAATACTGATAGATGCCACAACATGGGTGAAATTTGAAAACATTATGCCAGGTGAAAGAAGCTCGTAACAAAACACCACTTACTGTTTGATTTCATTTATATTAAAAGTCCAAAATAAGAAAATTCATAGAGACAGAAAATTGATTAGTGGTTACAATAGTGTGGGGGGAATAGGAAATGAGTTAACAAATAAGGGGTTCCTTTTGGGGGTGATGAATATATTCTGAAATTCAATAGTGATAATGGTTGTACAATTTTGTGAACATACTAAAAAGCACTGAATTATACACTTTGAAAGGGAGAATCTTATGTGAACTATATACAAAAAAATTATATATGAACAAACTTTTAATGGGTGAGGAATGTGGCTTTCTTTTTATGGGGTGACAGAAGGCAATTGTAGAAGGTACACTGGGAAAATAAAAAAACTTCTGTTATGATACCTGTTTGGGGAGCAGACCATTTTTAAGGAAGAGTACATATGGAAGTTGAGGCTCTGAAAATTGTTTACGTAAAATTGATCTGTAACTTGTAAAGTTTTTATGTACCTCTAGTGGGATGCATACTGTTTGAAGACCACTGTTCTAACAAAATTACCTCCAAATTTCACTTTTCTCAACCCCTTCCTTCAACTCCCACCTTTCCTCTGACAAACCTTTAAACAAAAATGTTTCCTAAACTCCCTTTATGCTCTAAAATTACTATAGAATTCCTTAAGTCAGGGGGGTAGAATAGAGTGTTCTTGAATCCTCATAGAGACTTCTGTTTTTCTTTTTTCCAGACTTCCAGACTTTTAAGGACTTTATTTCTCTTACGTGATACATTTTATTTATTTATTTATTTTTAATGAGAGAGTATTTTTATTTTATCTTACCTGATGCATTTTAATCCATCCTTAGAAACATATATTTGTTCCCATCGAATGTCTTCTTCTGATCATGTGTAGACCAAGATAACCTAACTAGCTGGATTGTCTGTACTTTAAATCTTTAATGCAATAAAACCTGTACCCAGCTATAAGCATCCTTTCTTAAGCATTTTTGTAACTGAATACACTATAACATATAGATGCCTTCCTAGTGCATGCTAGATGTTAATAAATGAAATATTCATCAGAATGAATATTCCTCTTAATAACCAGGCCAAATTTCAATGTCTGTAGCAGGTGAATATTTATATATGAATATGAGAATAGCACATACTTCTCTGGGTCTCATGAGATATGGGCAGGGCTCTCCCTTCAAAATCCAGGACAAGAAACAACACAAGAAAATTTGCTGATGGACCAGATCCCTTTACAACATATTTTACAGGTTGAACTAAGTACTGAGCACCTCACAGTATGTATTACTCTTTTCCTTATGTTTATGCAGCCATATAAGGATCCATAGTAAGGTACTTTAGAATGAAAAATTTTAAAGGAATAGTTTGTAATTTGTATAAGCCATTTGAAACATTCTTTATAACTTATTTATAACTTGGCTAAAACAATAAAAAATAAGAATATATGTCATGAAAATAACTTACAATGTTTGCAATAAGTCATTAATGATACTTGCTCCAAAAATAATACAAATATATCATTATAATGAAAATGACTTAAATTGCTTCTGATCCCATTTTTAAAAATTCATTACATGGCTGTCCATTTAGCTCAGTTGGTTAGAACAGAGCCTTTTAACACCAAGGCGAAAGGTTTGGATCCCCATATCGTCCAGCCTCCCTCCCCCGCCAAAAAAAAATCATCACAGATATTTTTAAACAGAGCCTGTTTTTATACCAAGGCAAACAATAATATATACAATGTTTCATCTATGGACTCTCGGCAATATTTTCTTCCTCTTGAGACAGTGCCAAGGGTCAATCCGAGGCATGATATTTATTCAAAGACACTCTTACCTGCTAATAAGTACAGATACAAAATAATGGACATATAAACTCAATGTTCTTCTTACCAAAAAAGTGGATGTGTAGTCTCAATGATCTTATTTACCAAGTTGTTTAGCTCCACTCAAATGACAGTTACCTGTATGGCCAGTTGTATGATCCTTTATACAGTATGTCATAATGTTCCTTGAGTTATAAGGTAAACAGTTTTTTCCAGCTTCATTTAGGTATGTTTGACAAATAAAAACTGGATATATTTAAAGTGTGCTATGTGACATTTTCATGTATGTATACATTGTAAATTGATATGAGATTTAAACACAGGCCCAAGATGATAAAGAAATAACAAGTTGTTGTTCTTTGCAATGATTGTATTCACTGTTCATTTGGTACAGTCATTTTTGATAATCTAATCTGTCTCCCTTCAGCCATCTTATTAATGTTTATACACAGACTGCCTTGTGTATGTCAGACTCAAAACGCGTTCCCAGAGTAGCTACTGTGTACTCAAAAGCATAGCCTTACTAGAGAGGGAAAAGGAAAAATTCAACTAGCTACCATATTTGTGTCTCACTTTACATAACATATATTAATTCTTTACTTTGAAAACGATCTAGGTGTCCTGCAATTGAAAGATGATACCATTGAAAGTTTGCTGGCTGGTGCTTGTTTCCTGCAGCTGACTGAAGTCATTGAAGTCTGCTCCAATTTCCTCATAAAGCGGCTCCATCCTTCAAACTGCTTGGGCATTCGATCATTTGGAGATGCCCAGGGCTGTGTAGAGCTCCTGAATGTAGCTCATAAGTATACCATGGTAAAATCAATTGTTTCAAATTAACTTGTAGTAATAATATATTAATGCTGGGATAAAATTAAGAGGCAATTTAAACTTATAGAATTTGCATAAAATTTGCACACGATTTGCACATAACATGTATTAGGAAAAAATAGTTGATTGAACTATACTCAAGCAAGTTTTTCATTTTGGGAACTAAAAAGATTTAATTAAATCTCAAACTTGAAGAAATAAAAATAGTGCCAAAGATGAAATTGTACAGTGTATATTTCAAGTAGAATCTACAGTATTAAGAAAATATTAATTCCCTGATATTTTTGCAAATTAGAAATTTAGTTTGGAAAATTGTACAAATTATAATTTCTCATGAAAGTTAAATATCATTCAATAAAGGAAAAGCTAATATTAATGGATCAATATTAACTGGAAAAGTTAATAACTACCAAAATTACTAAGTCAGAAATTTTATTGGATGGATTTTTTTTGTCAATAAAAACTTGTGCTTTGGTTAAAAACAATTTGCAGTTCAATCCTTTACCTTAATTAATATCCCTTTCAATTCTATTAGTAATCATAATAAACAAATGAACATGTCTGTATTTGGTAATTATTTAAAAGTTGCCTAGGATAACAGGATCATTATTATCAGGTGACAATCACATAAAATATGAACGTACTTCAAAAGGTTTGTGGAAAAATAGAATTAAAAGATAATACAAATTTTTCAATGAACGTTTGGAAGAGCCTCATATATACTGTAGGGAGACAAGAAAAATTGGACAGAGAATATTAAATGAAGCCTTACTGCAAAAACAAATTCTTCCCTAATACAAAGAAAAAAAAAAAAACATTTTTAACCTGTGAAACAGAAGATGGATCTTTCCAGTCATATGATGAATATTTCTTTTTTTTTAGAGATAATTTATTATACATACATGTGGGGTACAGCATTGATTTTCAATAATTGTGTACAATGTGTGGTGGTTAGATCAGGATAGTTAGCTTATTCATCATTACAATACGCAATCATACTTTGTGTCTGTTAACCAATTCCTCATCAGCCCCCCTCCCTCTCCCCTGTCCCCTTTTCCACCTCTAGCAACCACAGTTCTTTTCTCTCTGTCTGAAAGTTCAACATATTACTGTGATTGTTGTTTCTTTCTTTCTCTCTCTCTGTCTGTCTTTATTGTTTATTTGTTTATTTATGGATTCAGTTCCCGGTTATGAGTGAGATCATGCAGTATTTCTCTTTCTGTACCTGTGTTGTTTCAATTAGGATAATTTTCTCCAGGCTCATTCTTATTGCTACAAATGGTAGAATTTCACTCTTTATTATGGCTGAGTAGTATTCAATTGTGTATATATACCACAATTTCCTTATCCAGTCATCCATCAATGGACATTTAGGTCGGTTCCATTGCTTGGCAATTGTAAATAGAGCTGCAGTAAACATGGGAGTGCGGGTATACCTTTGACCCAATGATTTCCAGCCCTCTGGACATATACCCAGTAGTGGGGTTGCTGGATCATATGGTAGTTCCATCTGTAGTTGTTTGAGGAACCTCATACTGTTCTTGATAACAGCTGTACTAATTTACAGTCCCACCCACACTGCAAAAGTGTTCCTCTTTCTCTACATCCGTGCCAGCATTTGATATTCTCTGTCTAATAAATAGCCAGTTGAATTAGGGTGAGGGGATATCTCAAAGTGGTTTTGATTTGCATTTCTCTGATGATTAGTGATGTTGAGCATTTTTTTCATATACATGTTGGCCATGTGTATGTCTTCCTTTGAGAAATGTCTATTCAACTCCTTTGCCCATTTGTTAATTGGATTATTTGGTTTTTTGCTATAAAGTTGTTTGAGCTCTTTGTATATTCTGAATATTAATCCCTTGTCAGATACGTGGTTTGCAAACATTTTCTCCCATTTTGTTAAACACAAAAAATTGCTCCCATTATTTAAGATTAGAAAACAAAAGGCAATTGCATACAAGTGAATGATAATGAATCTATGTAAAAATGATAAGTAATGGTAGCATTATTTTTAAAATAAAGATTGCATATAAATAAAGAGTATTGTTCTAGAGTTTTAGACAGACCTTAGTTTTTTCAAATTTCTAAAATTTGAATTCTTTAAACTTTTTTGTAAATCTTTCTCACTTCTTTTTACTACCCTAGGTCATCATTCAAATTTGAAATTTCAAACATATTCTGGAAACAATGTCATTATGTGGAGAATCACATTATAATGGATTGGCATTTTAAAACATGTCATTTAATTATGCTATTTATATTTCTGTGTCGTAAATAGAGATCCATCTAATCTAAAGGAACAACAGTTATGTAGTTCAAAGGTTAATCCTACCACAAAAGCCAAAAATGAAAACTTCCTGTTAAATTACTTAAATTCTTAAACTAAGTATTAACAGTTTCCTGTCTGGTATCTTGGTCTTGCAGACAAAATACATTCTGATAAACAGCTTGAATTATTTTTGTTGCTCAAAATGAACTTGTCTTCCTTTTCCCATTATGTGACTGTGACTGAAACTGTGTGTTAAAACAGGATGTGCTTAAAAATGCAATACTGTTGTCTCTCTTAATCTTCCTCCTTTAGTTGTTTTAGTATTTATTGTGAATACAGTAAAATAGGTAAAAGTCTTGCTATAATGATGCTTTTGCAATACTATATTGATAGTATAAGGACGCAAATGATTTTAATGTCTAAGAATAATGTTAAACAATTTAGGGATTCATTTAAAATCATGTGAATTGGTAGATTGAGTAAGGCAAATTGCCCTTCCCAATGTGGGTAGACCTCATCCCGAAACAACCTCACAGACACACCTAAAATAATGTTTGGCCAAATGTCTGGCCACACCATGATTCAGTCAAATTGACAGATAAAATTGAAATGAGGAGCAAAATAATTTTAAAATCGAACTCAAAATTAATTTTTAAATTAACTAATTATTTCTCTGCAGAATTGGATACTGCAGTGTCATATAGAGATACTTTAAACCAATACATATATATTTTTTAGATTAATCTATTATACTGTTCAGCAATTTTCAAAAGGCTCATCAGGCAGCAACTCTGAAGTCGTAACAAATTATATCAGAAAATCTCATTTCTGGCTTTATCTAAATATGACCACCATATAAAATATTTTTAATTATTTCTTAACTCTCTCAAATGCATAGTCAAATTTAATAGACTGCACTATGATCCACATTGGCCATTTAGTAACTATAAGTTTTATATTTTTCTTAACCCTTTCATAAAAATTATATCACTTATAAAAGGCAGTTGCAGTATAGAACAAAATGCAATGAACATGATGTCAGAGGCTTATGTTTTGAGTCCAGACTTCCCCACTTACTGCATAAGACATCAAACAACTCCTATTGCTTGTTTTTTTCTTTGGATTAATTCTACGTACTCACAAGGTCACACTGGCAATGTCCTAATGCTTGTGAAAGAATTCAGTAAAGTGTGAGGTGCTGTACAAGTATAATGTGGGAGTAGTACCATTACCATTATTTGCTGTAAGTGAGAGGATTTTCAACCACACACATCTGCTACAGTAAGAACAGAAGTTCCCTCTCAATTGCTTTCCTTAATCATAAAAGGGTTCTTTGTCTAACTAGGCAAGTTATTTTGGAACATCTGGCATCAGAGCTTGCTGATGGATCTATCAACTTTGATGATGAGTGCTGTATGGATAATTTTGTTATTAGGCTAATTCAGTTCCACATTGACTAAGCTAAGAATAGAGCTGAGGTAATGATTTGAACTATCTAGATCCTCCAATTATTCAGAGGCTGCTCCCATAATATTTATTTATTGTGCAACATAAATTGCCATGTGGACATGTATATCTTCATTTCAGAAGTATATTTTATTACATTTAAAATTTGAGATCTTCACTATGAAAAATGTTTGAAATTACAGTTGTGTTTTCAAAGAAAAAATTTATGATATTTATAATACATAAAAATATGGTATTATTCTGAAGAAAAAAATTGAAACACAGCTGTGTGAAAGTTGATACTTGACAAAATATATGACAACACAATGACAAAAGGGAGAATTGAGGTATAATACATAAAAATTGAAAAACAGCCTCATTCCCTCCTGGAAAAAAAAAAAAAAAACACCATAAGAATCCCTTTTAGATTGTCCTGAATCTGTAAATTGTAATACATTATAAAAAGTTACATTTCCCTCACTCAATAGAAGATCATACTTTTCCATAAGAAGAAAGAGTTTTTATCAATCTTTTTCACATCTCAAAGGAGTTCAGTCTGTTGCCACCTCAAATACATAGCCAGAGTTAAGTCTTTCAAGCCTTCAAGTTAGTCTCTACCTTGAAAACTTTCAGCCTTTCTCTTAGGGCTTTTGGCTAAAGACCAACTGGACAGTCAGGTCTTGAGTCATGAATTGCTGTTGTCATATACAAAAGCTGGGAGCCAAAAGCACTGCTATTGGCTCCAACACTCTGGCCATATGGCACGTGAAGCAGCTAAGGGCTTACCCTGTGTTCGATAAATAATTCCCAGTGGAAGCATTTGGCCCCTTAGCTTCAGAAGGCTCCTCATTCTCCTGTATGGGGCCAGCAATAGCACCTATTTGTTATGAATGGATGTGTTTGTCTCTCTAGCCTTTTTTTATTTATTTATTATTTATTTTATTTTATTTTTATTTTATTTTTATTTTTTTTTCGTGTCTGGCAACGGATCGCAACCCTCAGTGTCGCGCCCGTACCGGACCGGGACCGGCAACGGGATCGCAACCCTCAGTGTTGTGCCTGCACCTCGCTCAGCCAGTGAGCGGGAACCGGTCTGTATGTGGGATCCGAACCCTCGGCGGGAGCGCCACCACGCTCCCCACGGGGCACTGTAGCAGTGCGCCACCAGGCCGGCCCTCTCTAGCCTTTTTAAAAAAAAAAAATATATTCATGTACTTTAATTGACACATTGTAATTGTACATACTTGTGGGTATAATCTGATGTTTTATACATATAAGTTGCATAATGATTGGGTCAGGGTAGTTAATGTATCAGTCACCTCATGTATTTATCATTTCTTTGTGGCAAAAACATTCAAATGCTTCTCTTCTAGCTACTATGTAATATGCAAAACTTAATTCGAAGTACCCTCATAAGCTGGGAAAATCATATTCCACCTCATATGTTATGAAGATATCATAAGAATTAAGTCAAAACACATGAAGCCCTGTAAAGTGAAGTGCTTTGATATGCTTATTTTGTTAAGAAGTTTCTAAAGTGCAAAGTTTCAGTAGATGACCTTTCTTTTCTAGGAACATTTCATTGAGGTAATAGAGAACCAAGAATTCTTCCTGCTTCCAGCTAATGAAATATCAAAACTTCTGTGCAGTGATGACATTAATGTGCCTGATGAAGAAACTATTTTTCATGCCGTAATGCAGTGGGTGAAGCATGATGTGCAGAGCAGGCAACAAGACCTGGCAATGCTGCTTTCTTACATCAGACTGCCATTACTTCCACCACAGGTGTGGAAATTTACCCAGGCAATGTAAAGTATAGTTCTATAATACCACTAGGCTTGACCAATAAGTCATTCCTTATTGGCTTAATTTTTTTTTTATTTAGAGGATTTCTGGTAATTGGAGTATATAGGATTTGTCTGGCAGAAAGACATATCCATCCTTCAACTAGAGGTATTAATAATAGAGAGAAGAAACACGGGTAATAAAAATGAAGCAAAAACCTTACAGATAATCTCTAAACGTCAGAATACTCATTAGTTTCAGTTTTCTTTCTCATCAAATCGCAATTGTAACAAGCAGGGAAAATGACTAGGCTAACTCTTTTTTTTTTTTTTTTTTTTTTCTTTTTTTCCTGCCCAGCTTTTAAGGAAGGTGCTAATAATCAGTACAATAGCCTCCCAGTGGAGACTCTAGGAAGGAGTCAGATCCTGGATAGTACTTACTAACATGGATAACTATCTGCTATGATTGAAAGCATGCTGTCATACTTTCAGATGCACAAGAGCATCATTATAATGGCATTTTCATCATGCATGCTTAACTGAAGGATTATAGCAAAGGAGATTCTGAAAGCAAACACCCTTGGATAAGATCGAGGATTGACTCACCTCGTGAATTTTAGTACGTGAAGTTTAGTGAGGCTAGAGTGCAGTCCCACTACAGAATTCCACCATTGGTGACAACCACAATTTCTTCTCTGTAGCAAATTGATCAATAGTAGATATAATTTATAATATATATATGCATATATTGCATATATGCATTTCATATTTTTCAACCTGCGGCTGAAGTCATCAAAATCATCCACATTGAAAAGAGCATCCTTGTCTGGAATTAGTAGATTAATAGTTTCATTAATATTAAAAGTAATTTATTTTTCAACACAATCACTAATTAAACCTTAATGTTGAAAAATAAATTGTTAATCTGCTGATGATTTCTCCACTTTTGTTTTTTTACTTTTAGCTATTAATTAAATCTTATGTAACTATATACTTGCTCTTAAAAGTCTATATATATGCAGTGAAAGAACACTGACTGCCCTTCTGGGTATAGCAAATTTATCTAAAGGGAAAGGCTATAGTAATGCCAAAAAGAGAAATGTTAAAATATATATGCAATTTTAGACCCTAGGTTCTAAACCTGGAATTGATAGATGAATCTATAGAAATTTTGTTTGTATGAATGTGTGTACACTTTGGTATTCTCAAGGGGATCTATATTATTTATCAGATTCTCTAAGACAGTGACATTCAAAATGTCCCTGGACCAGCAGCATAGCATTGCCCATGAGCTTGTTAGAAACACAGTTTCTAAGACCCCACTCCATACTCACTGAAACAATTACCGAGGATAGGCTGAGGAATCACTGTTATAACAAGTTCTTTAGATGATGCTTAGATATGCAAAAATTTGAGATGCACTGTTTTAAGAGATCTGAAGCTCTTAACTTTACACTGCCTTAAGTCTATATGACATTCTTTCAGCGAAGTGCTTAGTTTTAATTTCTCTTACTATATTGGAATGAAGGAATATTTCCAGCCCAAATGCACAACAAGTGGTACCTTGGCCTCTCACCTCTGAGTATGCCTTATAAGAATATGGACTGTGTGTTGTACCTTTCTTTCTTTCTTTCTTTCTTTATTTTGTTTTTAGCTCCCACATTAAAAAAAAAAAAAAGAATATGGAGTGTGTGAACTCTTCCTGATGATGGTAATGATGGGCAATGGCATGCAAATATAGGCTTTCCAAAACAATTTTAAAAGTGACCTTAAACAAATATTTTAGAAATTAAATATAGTGAGAAGATTGTGATTAATCTCTGAAGAATATTTTCAGGAAAAAAAATTACATAGCCTGTTTTTCTAACTTGTTTCTAGCAGCATATGCATTAATGAAACTCTTGGTATCTCATCAGAGGAGCCAAAATAGTGATACATAAGAGATTACAGGTGAAGTGAGAACAGAGCTAGAGTTAACCAAGAACAGGAAACATCAGAGAAGTATTATGGAATGAGATTAGCGCTTTCATTTCAACAACCTGCTTGCTATTCCTCTTAATGTCATATGATAACATGGCCCAAAACTCCAAGGGAACCAATCTAATATAACCACTGATAACATTCCAAAACACACTCTTGATTTCTGTCCAACTCATTTCAAGAAAAACACTTTACCTAAGTTTTATCAATGTCAAGCAGGGTCTTATTGTCTGCCAGGTAATGATAGTCAGAAATGATTGACCATCTACTTTTGCTTATGTGTTGGCTAGTTGCTAATGCATGTACCTTAACCCACTTGAAAAGCACCTGTTTTCAGAATACTCAACAAAACTGATTTGATGGTAAAGATTCAGTCCGGTATGGGTGATATTTTAACTGGGCATGTTTGCACAACCACTCCAACCCTAAATCCACCAAAAAGGTGGCTGCTTGCATTAGCAATATGCAGTAGGCTAGGAGATGCTTGTTTGTGCAGATACAACCATTCTCTTTAAACTGCTTTCAGTACTCTTATAGATGCTTTTTTTACTCTCACTACTTCAGATTATATGTGTACATATTCAAAAGATGAATAATGTATCAATTAAATCTGCATAGATCATTAGCTACTACTATGAGGTTTTTAGTCATTTTACATGATAAGTGAAAATAAATATCCTATTAAGTAACTTAAAATATTAAATTATAAAACTTACACATTTTAATTAGCTTCAATTTTTTACAAAGTTATATAAACAAAAATATGTTCTTTCTAATGGTGGACTCTTCATTTATATGCCATGTATCATTACTTCTCAGTTACTGGCAGATCTTGAAAACAGTTCCATGTTTACTGGTGATCTTGAATGTCAGAAGCTCCTAATAGAAGCTATGAAGTATCATCTCTTACCTGAGAGGAGATCCATGATGCAAAGTCCTCGGACAAAGCCTAGAAAATCAACTGTGGGGGCGCTTTATGCTGTGGGAGGCATGGATGCTCTGAAAGGTAAAAGGAACAAACTAATGACCAAGTCATCCCTCCCAATCCACAGGAGATTGGTTCCAGGACCCCTGAGGATACCAAAGTCCACAGATGCTCAAGTCCCTTATATAAAAATGGGGTAATGTTTGTATATATCCTACACATAACTCCCATATATTTTAAATCACCTCTAGGTTATTTAGAATACCTAAAAAATGTAAATGCTATGTAAATAGTGGTTATACTGTACTTTTTATCTTGTGCTATTTTTATTGTTGGATTATTATTTTTATTGGGTTTTTTCCTCTTTTTTTCAAATACTTTTGACCCTTGGTTGGTTGAATTCACAGATGCAGAACCTGATGGTAATTTAGAAAGTGTCTTTATTCAAAACAAAAGATATATTCTCAACATGCTCCAAATTATGAAGGTTGCATTAAAGCCATGTGAAATGAATGTTTCTAATGCTAATTTTCATAAATAGGATACTTTATGCTATTTCTTGACCTTGTTTTTCTTCCTTTCTTCTGAGACATAACCCTTTAATTAGTGTTAACTAAACTCTTTGTAGGCACTTTTACTTTGTGGAAGCAATTTTTAAATTTGAATATTTGTTTTGCAATATTAGATATTTTCGGGGAAAACTTATTTAATGTTTATCATAAAGGTAAGGGATGAGTTCCTCCAAATTTGTTTTTTGACAGAAACAGAAGTGTATCCTCTAACTCTTCCTGTCACTTTTCTGTTAGATGCTAAAAGACCAGTTACAAAGAGTCTTGAAATGTTGATAGCAAGATCAGCAATTCAAACCTGGAATAAAATGATTTTAAGTAAGAATTTCATAAAATGGAATAGGAAACAGCTTCTGAAGCCATCATCCCTACCCTGAACCCTCCTTAGAACCTATTTTTCTTTAGCTCTGCCTTTTTACACTTCTCAGTCAGTGAATCCATGTTGCTAGAACAGTGAGGCAAAGATTTTTTAATTAAGAGTAGGCTGTGTAGAAAATAAAATCAAACCATGTAAAGGTATTGGCAAATCATATACAGAAATGTCATTTAACATCTTGTAGAAAATGATGCAAAAGTCAAAGTTTTGTGCTACTAACAATCTATTCTTTCCTTTGATATGTATAATTGGAAATTGGAAGACTATATAGGAAATGTGCCAATTAATCATAACCCTGTATAATAGGAGATTGTAAATGGAATTATTTCAAAGTTGTAGGGTTACTTCATGGGACTGGTGTTCTCCAGAAAATAAATACAATGGTATCCTATAATTAATTTCAAGTTCAGCAACTTGATATTTTATTACATTTTATTGAATATCATAAATATTAATAGCATGTTAGAAAGTTTCTTGTTTGGTATTTAAATTAAAAGGGTACTAAGTACAAATTGCAAGTGCAGGTATCTTGGGTTCCTGATTTCTTTAAAAATTCTAATCTGCAATATGAGAAATGGAAAATTTTGTGCTTATTTGTTTGAATTTTGTGGTATTTTTCCTACTTTTGTCATTTTTTTTCAGTCACGTCTTGTTGAAGTAATCATTACATAAAGGAATGTGTTACAAAGAATGGCTATAAGTATCTACAACTCCTTATCAGTTTTTAAAAATGAGTGAAATGTATGCCTATAATCCCTGTACTCTATTATCACAGTTTGATATGAAAGGAAGTGAAACCATTATTTTGAGACACTTTTTGAGTTCCTGGTATATGGAGACACTATAAAAGGCTCTATGGGAAATTGCAGACTATTGGAAGAATAATAAAAACTACGATTTTTGAGTACCTGATCCTTGATTGACATTTTGTGAACATTATTTTTAATCTTCAAAATAATGATACAAGATAAGTTTTATTACCCCTACTTTGCACATCTTAAGTTTGGGTAGCCAATCCAAAGACAAACATCTAGAAAGGCTGGAAATAGAATTTTTACTTAAATGGTATGTTCCTTTTTCTACATTGCCACTACTACAGAAGAAAGAACAAGAACAAACTGTTCCCTCTCTGTGAGGGTCTTAGAATCTATGAAAGAACAAGGATAAGTACTTAGCAACAACAAAAGAGAAAATGAAAGAAAAAAGAAAGTATAACAAAAATACCAAAGGGATAGCATTTATCTGCACATATCAGTATTAAATTGATAAAACGTACCAATTCACATTTTTTCACAAAAGTATAAACTAATTTTTATACACATGCCTTTTCTTATAATGTGATGTTTCAGGTATTTTTTTAAAGTTACTTTTTGAACTTTAATCTGTTGAGGTCTAGGAAATACAGTACTTCCTCAGTCTTTAATTTCCTCTCTGACTCATACAATACTCTTGAAGTTAGTTGTTAAATATAGATATCACACAAGTGGCTACATTTAACTATAACTCCTGAAATGTATTAGATAGTGTGATCACAGAGTCAAAATTTTAAAAATGATCAAACAGTAAACTTTAGATGTCTTGTGTATACAAGGTATTCAGTAACTTTTCACTTATTAAAAACATTGAATTATGAGAGACATTGTGGCAGGGGACAAAGTAAAGGCTTATAGAGTCACTTTTTGATCATTTTAGAACTACGTGGAGGAAATCAATAAATCATTTATATTCAGAATTGCAGGAACTAGTGTTCCCAGCAATACTACAAAGTTCAGTGGGTTTTGTTCACTCTTGAATAGATCATAAATGGAGATCGAGTAGGAGCTTAGAAATTCATTGAGAAAAAAAAATATTTGCAACATCCTAGGGCAAAAGTTGGATATACACACAAAAAAAATTCTAAGAAAGAAATAAGTAAAAAAACCTAATTTATATTTTTTGATCAAACATAGGGCTTCCATAGTAAGCCTACTAGAGGATTTACATTTACATTTTGATTAACTGGAGCATTGGTGGGAGTGGGTAAGGGGCTGAAAAAGTCTTCATAATTCAAGATACAGAACTACTAGTTACATATGTTCATGGTTGCAATAAAGCTATGTGGGATAATTTTATCTTCTATATTTAGTCTAATGCATGGAAAAAATTTAACCTGACATAAAACAGACATCTACATCTTTCAGTACAAGTATTCTACATACAGCTGAACAATATAACTTTGTACAATTTCCTAATTACCTCACCATTAATATCTACATAATATTAATAATTAGTGCAGCCTAGCTTTCATTTTCTAGTCTAAATTGACTCTTTGGTAAATCCCACTAATGAAAAAAGTTAGAAGTCAAAAGTTAAAGTCAAAAGAAGCAGATAGGAAGACAGATTTGGGAAGACTGGAATGACAAAATGAAAAAAAATGAAAACATGCAGCAAAAACTGGTTGAAAGCAAATTGAGTCAAAGTACATGTGAATTTGTTTGTAGATATTCCAGTTTTAACAGTATCAGCCGAAAATACTTACTATAGAAAAAGTAGTCAGATGCTATAATCTGACCTCTCAGCAGTAATATATAGAATAGATCAATCTCTGATCTGTATATATCAGCATTCAGCCAAATCCATGCAATAGTGAAAGATGCAGCAATTTAAAAGAATAAATAAATAAGTTCCTGTATGTTCACAAAATTTTACTGTGCAAATTCAAATTCTTAGGTCATAATCACTTATAATGCATATTTACCAAAAAAGATTTAAAATGAGAGGAAACAAACACTCTTTCCCTTAATCCAGTTTAATCCAAGACAAACTTGCAGAAGCAGCTATAGATCTGATATATACTCTGCTTAAATTTAGACTAGATATGACTGTATACGACAGCCTTATTAACTGCCAGAGTGGATACACTTCAGGTTTTAGATATATTTTAATTATAACTAATGGATTGCATTTTCTCCTCAAATCTTCCAGTAGAGGAACAAATGAAAAGTGTTTTTCCTTATTCCTATGGTTGGCTTTGTTCAGTTGGAATGAAATTTCCCAAACCTGCCCCCAAGCTGTCTTAGGTACACTATAGGTGTGAATAATAATTATATCATTTTCCACCTTAGGTTATTAGTCAGAAGCTTCTCTGTTGTATAAAATCAGCTTCTACTAAAAATAGCAGGAGCTATTATGAATGAACGGTATGAAGCATTGCCTACAAAAGTGACAATTTATTACAATAGTGATTATTTATTATGGCAATAGTGACTGTAGAGTATGGCAGTAAACTTAATATTTCAGAAATTGAGTAGAAAATTAAACTTTATTAACACATAAAGGAAGTAATACCTCAAAATTCTATACTTTTAATTATAACGCTCTGTGTTATGATCATGGAATTTTGTATGAATCAACACCAAAGGTTCATTTAAAAATTGTCATTTCTGGTCCTTTAGTCATTTATCTTTCAAATCAGCACACACCCTAAACTGAAAGATATAAAAGGGCATAAATTAACATATAGAATGGTCAAAAGTAATTAAAACTATAATGGATGTGTAAACATTCAATAATAAAATTCAAGGTATTTTTTGTTGTAAAATATGCTGTTTGACACCTGTATTAGTACTACTAGTAGCATAGTATAGCTAAGAAGGCCTTATGAGGGTATAAAGCATATATCACAAATAAACCATTTTATTCTGATTCTTCCATTTCAATCCAGAAGTGTCAAAATTTTATGTTGCTTTATCTTTCAAGTTATGGAATCATCTGAATTACTTACTTTAATTTGAGTTGCAATCACTGACACTGTGCTGTAACTTATGGGCACATAGATATAATGTGAATGATGCCTATTCAAAATTTTAATACAAGTGTTTTTTACTGTTGTTCAATATTCCTTTAACAGGTACCACTACAATTGAAAAATACGACCTCAGGGCCAACAGTTGGCTACATATTGGCACCATGAGTGGCCGTAGACTTCAGTTTGGAGTTGCAGTTATTGATAATAAGCTCTATGTTGTGGGAGGAAGAGATGGTTTAAAAACTTTGAATACTATGGAATGTTTTAATCCAGTTTGCAAAATCTGGACTGTGATGCCTCCCATGTCAACACATAGGCACGGCTTAGGTAAGAGCTTATATATAGTTACTGAAGAATGCATAGTTAGCAGACCTTCTTAAAAATTAAATCTAACTGCACATTATTGAGATTTAGCCAAACCCTTAGTCAAAATGTTTCCAAAATGCTAAAAAGTTTAATCAAATGGTAAAGTCCTGTAAAACTTTTTTCTTGTATCAGATGTCATACTTGTTTGTCCCGCCTCCCTTCCACTAATACTTTAAAGGGGTTCCATTTGAGGAAGGATAGCAAATTTTAGAAGAGATATGTTATTGAGGAGCATAAAACTACATGATGAAGCTTTCTTCTAAGCTCGATTTAGGGAGCAGAATACTTGATGGAAAGGCACTGTGGCTCTAGTTAGATGAATCATGTCCCTTTCCACAAGAAGCAAATGTACATTTCAGCAAAAGCCTTAGGATGCAGGTCCAAGGTGGAGATATTTAGGAAAACCATTTTGGCTGAAAGCAGCTCTAAATTATACTTAAGCCAGACATTCCCAAGAAGTTTAAGAAAGATGGAATAGGGGCTTCTGGAATAGTGGGGAACTTTGATTCTCCCAAATATTTGTCAGGGTACATCTTTCTTCATACTAGGCTCTATATGTTTTCAATTTTGGAGATTTTGTTGAAAAACAGAAGAATTAATTTTTTTCAAAAATTAACTTTTACACAGCTAAAAACTGGCAGATTCAGGGCTGCTATTGTTTGCCCCCAGTTATCCTGATAAACTGTCTTTGTCAAATGATACACTATGTAATTGTTTAGCTCAGTTATGTCAGTGTAATTCCTAGACATAACATAGAAAGCATGTCCTACGGAGAAATCAGAGCAAGCTTTTTTTAAATTTAATTGATAGTAAAGAAGTAGGAGAGGTGATGAGGATATACCACAGAGAAGCTGACTGGGATGGTGAAGAAAGTGGGGGAAAAAGCCAATTATGTGAATTCCCAGAGCAGATGAGAAGCAGAACAGGGCTATTCATAGTATCTAACAAAACAAACTTCTAACTAAACCTCAAAAATCCCTGTTGAGTTAGTTATCTCATTGGAATCTTTTTTATTCCTATGTTAAAAAGCAGGGGATATAAAGACCTACCACAGTCAGCCTATAATTGTAAAGTTTATCTAAGATTCAATATCATATCTACCTTTACATTTAAAAAAATACAGCATCAGAATTATACCAGAAAAAAAGCAGCTTCTCATTTCTATTACGTACCTAGAAATGGCGCATTCCACTATATTCTTTGATGTCATAGTTGCAACGATACCGTTCTATTATACAAGAACTACGACTGACAGTTTCCTAGGGTTTGAAGGCCATATTTAGCTTTCTATCAGAATCACAAATTTTTAAGCAATTGCATACAAAATGAAACAATATCCATGGTGTGTGGCATACCTAGGTAAGCCCTCATACTATTTTTATCTTTTAGGAGTAGCCAGACTTGAAGGACCAATGTATGCTGTAGGTGGTCATGATGGATGGAGTTATCTAAATACTGTAGAAAGATGGGACCCTGAGGGACACCAGTGGAATTATGTGGCCAGTATGTCAACTGCTAGAAGCACAGTTGGTGTTGTTGCATTAAATAACAAGTGAGTAAGTCCAAACACACATACCCTTTGCTCTTGGGTCATATGGTACAGAACATCAGTGACGTGATTCATCAGTCAATAAGCATTCCATATGGCCAGAACATCCTTATCAGTAATGACAGGCCTTTGTTGGAATGCTATCTTCCCTAGATGGAAAATACTTGTCTAAAATGAACATTTTCTTAAATATTCTGTAGGCTCTTGCTAAACATAGTGTGGTCCTGGGAAGAGCGGCATTAGCATTCCCCACAAAATATTTAGAAATGATGAATTTTAGCCCTGACCCTGATCTCCTGAATCAGAATCTGCAGTTCAAACAAGTCCCTCAGATGATTTTCATGCATATTAGATTTGAGAAGCATTTTTGTAGGCAAACTAGTTCCAATTTCACCTTCAAAAAGCCACCGCTTTTTACATTATGACTTATTCTTGACTTATCAAAAGTTTGGTTTGTCCATGTTTGTAACAAAGCAAGTCTTTTATTTCTTTCATCTGTCCCTCTCCTGAGTGTTCAAGGTTCCCAACTATAGAATCACACCAAGTCTCACCTTTCCTGAATATTTGCCTTTTCCTGATCACTTGCCTATGAGAGCAAGCTAATATATTGATACCTGATGATGTTACAGGTTTCCAAGACTTTGGAATGTTACCAGATAATTATGTGCTTTCTGACAAGGGACCTTTGGAGACAATGTCCAGTATATAGAAGGGGCTTGAATTACGAGAATTTCAGATAATAGAATGGGTCAGTGGCAGGAGACAGCCTTGCCTGTCTATACTGACTATGTGTAAAGCCAATACCTCATCATTGAAATGGACTCAATAGAAATTTTGACACAGGTGGATTTTAGCACCTACACAAGAAGAAATCAGAAATGTCTACAGTTAAGAAGAGATCCGGATTTGCAATGTTTTAGAGCTTAAAGTACTCTTTAATCCAACTATCTCTAGCCTGACCTATATGATGTCAGGTGATTTAGTAACATAATTCCCTACCTATTAAAGAACAGGCTGAAATCATCAAATTTTGCTCATTTAATTTTGTTTTGCTGAGTTGCTATTGTTCACAACTCACCATGAAGGATAGTTATAGGCATATGGTTTAATAAATGTTTATCCTTATGGGTGTATAATGAAGTTTAAATTAGATTTAAAATAAGGTCACAGATTTGGATGCCCATACTGGCCAGACACCAGAGAAAAAAAAAGAAAAAAGAAAAAATGCTTCTCATCAGATGAATTGGCATGTTAAATTTTATGGGAGAAATACCATAGCCAATATCTCTTTCTAGTAGAATTCTGTTTCTAGGTTCCATCCTATTCCCTTTGTTGTTTACTAAGTGAATACCTTCTTACTGATAAATGTTTTTATACTAAACAAAGTAGTACATAAAAACAACAGGGGTTCTGATGCTAGGCAGTTGGACCTAGCTAAAAGTGTTAAGGTTGTGGCAACTGGTCTTTGGAACTACCCTGCAAATCCTTTTGATATCTCCCTCAGTTTTTTGGCACATCATTTCTCATGGTATCTTTTAACCTGTCAAAGTCACTTTAACGAAAATGATGAAGGAGGGAGGTTTGGGATACAGTAGACCTTCACAGGTTCCATCAGATAACTATCCATTCACAAGCTCAAGCAATTCACTGCAAAATAGTGAGGGAGTAGAATTCATAGTCAGTAACTTCAGAAACTCGAAATTCTTTGTTCCAGGTTCTCTTACTCTCATTCTACACACACACACACACACACACACACACACACACACACACACACACACACACACACACACACACACACACACACACACACACACACACACACACACACACACACACACACACACACACACACACACACACACACACACACACACACACACACACACACACACACACACTTATCATACAATTTTATCTTTTTTCCTAGGTTGTATGCTATTGGTGGACGTGATGGAAGTTCCTGCCTCAAATCAATGGAATACTTTGACCCACACACTAACAAGTGGAATCTGTGTGCCTCAATGTCCAAAAGACGTGGAAGTGTGGGAGTTGCAACATACAATGGATTTTTATATGTTGTAGGGGGTCACGATGCCCCTGCTTCTAGCCGTTGCTCCAGGCTTACCAACTGTGTGGAACGGTAAATTGTTTCTGTTCATTTAAGTATGTGATTATTTGGTTATTTTTTTCAGAAATGAGAAAGATTTTTAATTTAGCAGAAAGTAGTCTTCCAAGTAAATACTAATTGTCTCAGTGGATTAAAACTTCATAAAACTGTACATTTACTCTTAGTCTCAAAATATTTTGATAATTTTCTCCTTATGCATTTCAGATCCAGCATAAAAAATATATTAAAAGGATATGCTGTTTTATTGTTTGACAGTCATGCTATAAAATAATAAGACAAAAGGGACGAAATAAGAAAATTTTATGCCACACTGTACCACTCAACCAATTCACCAGACTCAAATAAAAATAAATTTACTGTTTCTAAAATCAAATCTATTTTTAAAAGAATGAAGACTTACAGCCACAAAAATATACATTACAAATTACCAAAGTGAGACGTGAATAATGCTCTGAACACTGACTCTATTGCAATAAGTACTTGTATTTTGTTTCCAAAAGGTAACTTCTTTGAAGAGTAGACATTCGTTTGGGTAAATAGTATGATAAGTTGTTTAAAATAAGTGTCATATGACTTTGCAGTTATACCATTCACGTTTTCTTTTAAGATAGAAAAAGTGTATATGTACATAAACTAGTTAAATACTATTAACCTAAGACCAAGTGACAAATTTACAGATAATTATGGACGGTGTCCTCAAGAGAAATGTATAGAATAAGTAAAATTTGTAGTTTGTAAGCACACAAAAGTAAGAGGGAATTTCAGGTCTAGAAAAAAGTGCAACCAAAACCAAGGAGGTAAAGAAGGAGAAAGTTTTGTAGAAGAAAGCAGACACTTTGGGTTTAAATATAATTTAGAAGGGCAATTAAAAACACAATTAAGGAACTGATTGTATGATGCCTGAAATGCCAAAGATGAATCTTTGACATTTTATCTTGTAGGCAGAGGAATAATTGAATTTGGGGAAGTTGGAATATCCCAAAGAAAGCAGTTTGGGGGAAATTGATCTAACAATGATATATAGGATAGAATGTAGGAAGAAGAGACTAAAGGAAGAAAATGAATATTGTTTATCTTCTGAGAAGCACACCACTGAATTATAATTGATAATTAAAGCTAATAACTTCTTACAGGGAATATTTAGTGTGTGATGATTTTTTAAATATTTAATCCTAAATGAACAAGTCCCTACTACTCAATATATACCCAGAATTCTTCTCTTGAGGTCAGTTCTTAAGAGATGCAAACTCATTTTCCTTTAAGATTATGCAGGCCATAAATAAGAACAACCACTGTCTCAAATGTATAATGAACTATAGTCGAATATATGTGACAATGAGATTATCCACATTATTTCTTTCCATAGTTACCATAAGTAATATTCAATCACCTCTTAATGATACTACAATTTTTATTATGGCAAAATATACAAAATATGCATAACAAGAATTTTTTTCTTTTATTCATTTTAAGTGTACAATTTAGTGACCTTAAGTGCATTCACATGTTGTACAAACATCTCTACTATCCATCTCTATAATTTTTTCATCTGTTCAAACTGAAATTCTGTACCCATTGAACAATAAATCCCCATTTTTACCCACACCCCCCAGTCACTGGCAAACATCATTTTGTTTTTTGTTTCTATAAATTTGACTATTCTATGTACCTCGTAGAAGTGGAATCATATGTATTTCTCATTTTGTGGCTGGCTTATCTGACAGCATAATTTTTCAAGGCTCAGCTATGTAATAGTATGTGCTATATGGGTCAAGTGCGTCCCCTGAAGTTCACGTATTGGAAACTCTATCTCCATTGAAATAGTGTTAGGATGGTTGGAAATTGAGTTATGGTATTTCAAAGGTGGGGCCTTTGAGAGGTGATTGGATCATGAGAACTGTGCCCTCCTGAATGGATTAATCCTTTCATGAAGTAATGAGTTGTCATGGGTGTGGTTCTCATGGCTTTATAAGGAGAGCAAGTGAAATTAGTTCTCTTGCTCAAGATTTTCTCGCCATGTGATACCCTGGTCACCATGGGAATCTGTAGGGAATCACCATCAAGAAGGCCCTCACCAGATGTGTTCCTGGGACCTTGGATTTCCCAGCCTCTGAAACTGAAATTGTCCAGTTTCTGGGATTCAGTTACAAGCAACGGAAACAGACTAATACAGCATGTGTCAGAATTTCCTTTCCTTTTTAGGCTGTGTAATATTACATCTTATGTATATAACACCTCTTGTTTTTTCCATTCATTCATCTGTGGGCCTTTGAGTTGTTTCCACCTTTTGGCTACTGTGAATAACACTGCTATGAACATAAGTATGCAAATATCTTTTCAAAATCTTGCTTTCATGTCTTTTGAATATATAACTGGAAGTGGAATTTTTGGATCATATGGTAATTCTACTTTTAATTTTTTGAAGACGCACCGTATAGTTTTCCATAATGGCTGCACCGGTATTTTTATTCTCACCAAATAAGCAGAAGGAATCTAATTTTGCATATTCTGACCAACATATCTTATTTTTTTTTAATTTAGAAAGATGTTTAGCATATTGAGTAAGACAAATCAATTATGTTTTTTTTTTTTTTTTTGCTGTTTTATTTTTTTTTTTTATTTTTTTTTATTTATTTTTTATTTTGTCAATATACACTGTATATGATTATTATGGCCCGTCACCGACACCTCCCTCCCTCCTCCCTCTCTCCCCTCCCCCCCAAGAATGTCCTTTCCGTTTGCTTGTTGTAACAACTTCATGGAAGTATAGTTATTATATCTTCTTCCCCACCCCACCCCCCTCCGGTTTTTTTTTCTTTGTGTGTGTGTGTGTGTGTGTGTGTGTGTGTATGTGGGTGAATTAGTTTGTTTGTTTTTCTTTTTTTTTTTTTCTAGCTCCCACCAATGAGTGAGAACATGTGGAATTTCTTTTTCTCTGCCTGACTCGTTTCACTCAATATTATTCTCTCAAGGTCCATCCATGTTGTTGCAAATGGCAGTATTTCATTCATTTTTATAGCTGAGTAGTATTCCATTGTGTAGATATACCACATTTTCCATATCCACTCATCCGATGATGGACATTTGGGCTGATTCCAACTCTTGGCTATTGTAAAGAGTGCTGCAATGAACATTGGGGAACAGGTATACCTTCGACTTGATGATTTCCATTCCTTTGGATATATTCCCAGCAGTAGGATAGCTGGGTC
>NW_007726692.1:147825-205844 GCF_000696425.1 Galeopterus variegatus | reverse complement strand
AAAAGCTTTTGCACAGCAAAAGAAACAATTAACAGAGCTAAAAGACAGCCAACAGAGTGGGAGAAAATATTTGCAAAATACATATCTGACAAAGGACTAATATCCAGAATATATAAAGAACTCAACATATCTTATTTTTAAAAAATTTTTTCAATGATAGCCATCCCAATGGGTGTAAAGTGGTATTTCATTGTAGCTGTGATTTGCATTTCCCTGAAGATTAATGATGTTGAGCATCTTGCCAGGTGCTAATTGCCATTTATATATCTTCCTTAGAGTAATGTCTACTGAAGTTCTTTGCACATTTAAAAATATATATCTATATTTATTTTTATAATATAATTTAGTGTACATATACTTGGGGTACAAAGCTGACTTTCAATAGTTGTGTAAAATGTGTGATGGTCAGATCAGAATAGTTAGCTTATATGTCATTACAATACATACTCATTCTTTGTGTTTGATAAACAATTTCTCATTAACTTTTCTCCCTCTCCGTCTCCCCCTACCCTGTCCTTTTCCATTTCTAGTAACCACACTTCTTTTCTCTCCTTCTAAAAGTTCACCATATTATTGTGATTGTTGTTTCTTTCTTTCTTTCTCTCTGTCTTTGTTGTTTGTTTATGGATTCAGCTCCCACTTATGAGTAAGGACATACAGTATTTCTCTCTCTGTGTCTAGCTTATTTCATTTAACATAATTTTCTCCAGGCTCATCCATGTGGCTGCAAATGGCAGAATTTCATTCTCTTTTTATTACTAACTAGTATTCCATTGTGTATATATACCATATTTTTCTTATCCAGTCATGCATCAATGGACATTTAGGTTGGTTCCACAGCCTGGCTATGTTAAATAGAGCTGAAATAAACATGGGAGCGCAAGTATCCCTTCACCATGATGATTTCCAGTCCTCTGGACATATACTCAGCAGTGGGATTGCTGGATCATATGATAGTTCTATTTGTAGTTGTTTGAGGAACCTCCATACCGATCTCCATAGTGGCTGTATTAATTTACGGTCCCACCCACAGTGCAGAAGGGTTCCCCTTTCTCCACATCCTTGTCAGCATTTGTTATTTTCCATATTTTTTATGATAGCCAGTCTGACTAAGGTGAGGTGATATCTCAAGTGGTTATGATTTGCATTTCCCTGATGATCAATAATGTTGAACTTTTTTTGCATACCTGTTGACCATTTGCATGTCTTCCTTTGAGAAATGTCTATTGAGCTCTTTTACCCATTTTTTAGCTGAATTATTTGGTTTTTAACTGTAAAGTTGTTTGAGCTCTTTGTATATTGTGAATATTAATCCCTTGTCAGATGTGTAGTTTGCAAATATTTTCTCCCATTCTGTAGGATATCTGTTCATTCCGCTGATTGTTTCCTTTGCTGTGCAGAAGCTTTTTAGTTTGATATAATCCCATTTGTTTATTTTTTTATTTCATTGTTTGTGCTTTTGGGGTCTTATTCATGAAGTCTTTGCCTAGTCTTAGGCCTTGGAATGTTTCCCCTATGTTTTCTTCTAGGAGTTTTAAAGTTTCTGGTCTTATATTTAAGTCTTTAATCCATTGTGAGTTGATTTTGGTATATGGCGAGAAGTATGGATCAAGTTTCATTCTTCTACATATGGATATCTGGTATTCCCAGCGCCATTTATTGAATATGCTCTCCTTTCCCCATTATAAGGTCCTGGTGTCCTTGTCAAAGATCAGTTGGCTGTAAATATATAGGTTGATTTCTTTGTTCTCTATTCTATTCCATTGCTCCCAATGTCTGTTTTTCTGCTAGTACCATGCTGTTTAGGTTACTATGGATTTGTAATATAGTTTGAAGTCAGGAAGTGTAATGCCTCTGGCTTTTCTTTTTTTGCTGAGGATTGCTTTGGATATTACAGGGTAAAGTGTGATATTTCAATGCGTATAGAAAATTTGTAACAATATCAGTTAGGGTAGTAGGCACATCTATCACCACAGACAGTTATCATTACAGAAGAGATGCTTTTGCACATTTTTTAAATCAGGGTATTATGACTTTTTGTTGTTGAATTATAGGAGACCTTTATATATTCTGGAAATTAATTCCATTTCAGATATATGATTTTCAAATAGTTTCTCCTATTCCATATGTTTCTTTTTCACTATGTTGATAATGTCTTGTGATGGACAAATGTTTTTAATTTTGATGAAGTGCAATTTATTGATTTATTTTCTTGTTGACTGTACTTTTGGTGTCACATCCAAGAAATGACTGCAAATCCCATGCCATGAAGTTTTTTTATCTACGTTTTCTTCTCAGAGTTTTTTAGCTCTTGCATTCAGATCTTTGATCCATTTGAGTTAATTTTTGTATACGGAGTAAAGATCCAACCTTATCTTTTTGCATGTGTGTATCAAGTTTTCCCATCAGCATTTATTAAAAAGACTTCATTCTCCATGGAACAGCCTTGACAACACTTTCAAAAACCATTTGATTATACATGCAAAGATTTATTTATATGCTCTCTACTCTTTTCCATTGGTCTTTTTGTCTGTCTTCTGGTACTGCATAGGTTTGATTAGTATAGCTTTGTACTAAGTTTTGGAATTGGAAAGCATGAGACCTTTAACTTTGTTCTTTTTCAAGATTGTTTTGGCTGTACTGGGTCTCCTTAAATTTCATATGGTGTTATGATGGATTTTTCTGCTTCTGGGAAAAAAAAGTGCCACTGGAGTTTGATAGGGATTGCTCTGTAGATAACACTGTATAGTACTGACATTTTAACAATATGAAGTATTTCAATCCATGAACAAGAGATATCTGTCCATTTATTGGTATCTACATTTTTTCCTTTTCACTTTGGATGCCATTTACTCTTTTTCTTGCCTAATTACTTTTGCTAGGACTTCCAGTACTGTGTTAAATAGAAGTGGTGGATGTGGGCAAATTGTCATATTCTTGTTCTTAGAGGAAAATATTTTTTACTGTTAAGTATGATGTTAGCTTTGAGTATTCCATATGCAGGTTTTTTATTGAGTAACTTTCATCTATTCTTGGTTTTGTTAGTATTTTCATCATGAAAGTGTGATTAATTTTGTTGCATACATTTTTCTTCATTAGTTGAGATGACCATGTGTTTCATTAATAGGTTTTTGTATGTTAAATTTTCCTGCGGTCAAGGAGTAAATCAGACTTGATAATGGGTTGTAATCCTTTTTAACATGTTGTTGAATTTGGTCACCTAGTATTATGTTGACAATTTTCACATAATATTCATTAGAAATATTGTCCCATAGTTTTCTTTTAGTGTCTTTTTTTGACTTTATAGAATATAGAACTGATAGAATGCATTTAAATTTGTTACTTACCCTTCAATTTTTTGGAAGCATTTGAGGTGGGTTGATGTTAATTCTATAAATGTTAAGTAGAATTCACCAGTAAAACCACTGGGTCCTAGGCTTTTCTTTTTTGATTGGTTTTTCATTGTTGATTCAATCTACTTTCTTGTTATTGGTTTATTTTTTCATGGCTCAATCTTTGCAGGTTTTTCTAGGAATTTGTCTAATTTATCTAGTTTATCCAAATTGTTGGTTTACAATTGTCCATAGTAATCTCTTATATTTTTTTCTTTAAAATTTTTAGTAGTCTCCCTCTTTCACTTCTGATTTTAATTATTTGAGTTTTCTCCCTTTTTTTCCTATTCAGTCTTGCTTAAGGTTTGTCTGTTTTGTTGATTACTTTACAGAACCAACCCTTTTTTTGTTAATTTTTATATTGTTTTTTCTAATATATATATATATATACACACACACATATATTATTTACTTTTGTTCTAATCTCTATTGTTTTCTTCCTAATGCTAGGTTTACTCTTCTTTTTTCTAGTTTCTTAGGTGTAAATTTTGTTTGTTGATTTATAGTCTTTCTTCCTTACTAATGTAACATTTACACCTATAAAATTTCCTCATAGCACCACTTTCTCTGTATCTCAAAATCTTTGGTGTGTCATGTTTTTGTTTTCATTTTTCTTAAGATATTTTCTAATTTTTCTTGTGATTTCTTCTTTGATCCATTGGTTAAGATTATGTTCTTTAATTCCAAATATTTGTGGATTTTCCAGTTTTCCTTCTGCAATTCAATTTCAAGGTTTTTTCCATTATTATCAAAAAAGATACCTTGCATGTTTTTATTCTTTTAAATTTTATTGAGTTGTATTGTGACCTAACATATGGTCTATCCTGAATAATGTCCCATGTCTACTTGAGAAAAATGTGTTCTGTTGCTGTTGGGTGAATTTTATATGTATATACATTTGTTAGATCCAATTGGTCTATAATGCTGTTCATTTCCTCTATGTACTTATAGATCTTCTGTCTTTTTGTTCTATTACTGAAACTGGGGAATTGAGGCCTCCTACTGTTATTGTAGAGCTTTCTAACCAATTCTGTCTGCTGTAAATTTGTAACAAATTCATATATTTAGGAGCTCTGATGGTTGGTTCACATATGTTTGTAATTTTATAACTTTCTTGTGAGTCAACACTTTTATCATTATGTAGCATCCTTCTTTGTTTCTTGTGACAGTTTTTATCTTTAAGTCTACTTTGTCTAATATTAGTATAGCCACCCCTGCTCCATTTGGGTACTATTTGCATGAACTGTCTTGTTCCTTACTTTCATTTTAGACCTCTGTGTGTCTCTCATATACAGCATATAGTTTAATACTGTTTTTTAATCAATTCGGCCAAGGCATGCCTTTTCATTGGAAAGTTTTAATTCATGTACATTTAAAGTACCTACTAATAGGGAAGAACTTATTGCCATTTTTTTTTTTGTTTTCTCTTCTTTTATAGCATTTTTATTCCCCATTTTTCCTCTTCCAGCCTTTCTTTGTGTTCAGTTGATTTTTCATAGTGGCAGGTTTTGATTCCCTTCTCAATTCCTATTGTGTGTATTTTATAACAATTTGCTGTGCCGTTATCATGGAAATTGCATATAGCATTCTAAAGATTTACCAGTCTATTTTAAATGATGCCAACTTCTATCATATCAAAATACTCTACTCCACCTCTCCCATATTTATGTTATTGGTGTCACAAATTATATCTTTATATTTTGTCTACTTATTACCATAGATTTATATTTATTTTATGTTGTTGTCTTTAAAATCCTGTAGTAGAATAAACTAAACTTACCATAATTCTGCTTTTTATATTTGTTTGTGTATTTACCCTTACCAGAAATTGTTACACATTCATATGATTTCAACTTATTGTCTAGGATTTTTTCATTACAACTTGGACTACTTTTAAAATTTCTTGTAGGGCAAGGCTATTAGTAATGAACTCCTTTACCTGCTGTTTATCTGAGAACATATTCATTTCTCCCTCATTTTTGAATGATAGTTTAGACAGAAATGGAACTCTCAGCTGACTGATTTATTTTTCTTTCAGCACTTTATATCTTCCCATTGCCTTTTGTCTTCCAACTTTTCTGCTAAGAAATTCACTGAAAGTCTTATTGAGAATTCCCTGCATGAGACAAGTTGCTTTTCTCTTCTTGCTTTCAAGATTGTCTTTTTCTCTTTGACTTTCAACAGTTTGATTATAATGTTTCTTGGTGTAGGTTTTCAGCTATTATTTCTTCAAATATGTTTCTGCCCCTTTCTCTCTCTTCTTTTCCTTTTTCTAAGATTCCCACAATGCATATATTATTGGTCTACTTGATGTTGTCCCATAAGTCTCTTAGCCTCTGTTCACTTTTCTTCATTCTTTTTTGCTCCTCAGACTGAATAATTTTAAATGACCCGCCATCTAGTTTACTTACTCTTTTTTATGCCTCTCGAATCTCCTATTCAAACTCTGTAATGAGCTTTTCCACTCAGTCATTTTATTTTTCAGCTACAGAATTTCTATTTTATTTCTTCATATAAATTTTCTCCTTGTTGATGTTCCCATTTAGTTCATATATTATTTTCCTGAATTCTCTCCATTCTTCATGTTTTCCTTTTAACTTTAAGCATATGTAAGATAGTTGTTTTAATGTCTTTGTCTTATAAGTCAGATTCCTGTGTTTCTATAGGGCAGTTTCTGGAGCTTTATCTTGCTCTTTTGAATGGACCTTCTTTTCTTGTTTATCTGTATTACTTGTGATCCTTTGTTGAAAACTGAGTACTTGAGAAAACTGGCACCTTTTTAGATTGGTTTCATGCATGAGAAGTCCTTCACTAATTAGCAACTCATGTTCTGTGCCTGGGATCAGCCCAGCATAAAGGCTTGAGGTGTTCTCAGGCCTTTTCTGGTCTTGCACATTTTTGGACCTCTGTGTGTGTGTGGGGGGGGGGTGTATTTGTCTGTGTGTGTCTCTGTGTGTGTTTGTGTTTTCAATTCCCCAAATACATGGATACTTTTAAATGTCTAAATTTCCCTAATAGTTTGAACCCTGTTGATTTTCAGGACCTTAGCTAGTCTATTCTATTCCTTTATCAGTAATCTCTTGCTGTAGTTGTCTGCAATTCTGTAGTCTCCATAAAGCTTTCATGAGCCATGTGTGCTGCCTTCCACAACTTTTCCTACCCTGAGATCTGAGCTCTGCCATCTGACATAGAAATAGAAATAGATGACATAGAAATTAATTCCTTAGGCAGTACCCAGACAGTTTGATCATTGTGTATTAGGTCTGCTCTTTACTTTTAGGTAGGAAGAACGGAAGTGGGGTTGGGCCACTGCTTCCCCCAATCTGTATCACTTCATGCTGGGAGGATGTGGGACAAGGGCAAGTAAAACTTCAATTGGTTTTCTACTGATTTGAATCTGACTTTTTCTTGACTGGGCATTCACTTGGTTGCTGTGTATCTTGGACTGGTTTACAGAACTCTTATAAAGCACATGAAGGTCACTTTGAGTTGCCTGTGTTTAAAGATAAAGCCGATGTCTCCCTGCCCTTTATCCATATGCAAAAGCACAATACTGGAAATATATGTAATTACAACTGGAAAACACCGTGGAAATCTAGTGCATCCTTATTACTTTACAGAAGTGCTTTAACCTCTCTGGTTAAATTGTTAGATTGCAGCAACAGAAATGTTTTTCATACTTGTGGAGTTTGTAAAATTATGAAACCATTCATATTTTACCATTCATATTTATATCACTTTAAAGTCAAAAGTTTTCTATATCACATCGGGACAGTTGACAGAATTAAACTTCAAGTCAGTAGCTTCTACTTTTATTCATACAAGATTTCATCATGTGTACCAAATTCTAAGCACTTTGTATGTATGTGTGTGGGTGTGTGCATGTGTGTGTGTGTGTGTGTGTGTGGCTAAGAGTAATCATATTTTCTTTTTAGAAAGACCCAAAGAATTTAATAAGCCCAAATGTTGTTACAACAGCACTTCAAGAAACTGAGAAAAGGAGATTCCACTGAAAATTTTAATTGCCTATATAATTTATTGGTGCCTTCTGTAGACCACAAAAAGTTATAGACAGCACACAATGCACAAAAGTTTTGGTATATACCTGCCTGTCAGAGAATGTACACTCAAAAAACCCATACTTCTACTCAAAAAAGGTAAATGCAGTTTTGTTATTAAGTAATGGTACCTCAAGGCATTGAGTTATTTTCTTATGCCTATAAAAATATTTATGGTTCTATACCTAAGAACCAATATACCTATAGCATCCTTATAAGAGTCAATAGTGGACAAGACAAAATCACCTCTATAAAGTAAGTAGAAAGTATCAGTAGTTATTATATTTGGGAAAACATGATTTGATCAAAAGTGCAAACAAATTCAGGTAAAATAATTATCTTAGGGTGATATTAATACTTAAAACTATATTGGAGTGATAAATTCATGGGAAGATGAGGACAAAAAGTAAGATTGATATGGAGAATTCACATTGTTCTTTGCAGAATTATTCAAAGCAGACTAAAAGGATTATATGAATTAACACCATACCATACAAAATTAAATCTAGTACATAAGAAGCCATGAACTACAAAAATCACATCTGACTTCACAAAAAATCCATCTGAATTAGAAGTAAACCATGTAACTATATTTAGAGAAAAATAATACTCTAAGCACTTATAATAGTAATTTTCTTGTAAAGATCCAAATTAGAATTTTTCATTATGTATACTAGAGTCCATTTCTATAGCAGTTTGGGAGGCTTTTTGTTGAAACTTTATTTTATTTTATTTTGTTTGACATTATTTTATTGTTTTTTATTAAACCATAATTGATTATACATATCCGTGGGGTACAGAGTTGAGTATCAATACTTGTGTATAATATGTGATGATCAAATCAGGATAATTAACATATTCATCATTACAAAACGTAATCATTCTTGGTGTCCATTAACCAATTTCTTACTGACCTCGCTCCGCCTTCCCCTTCCCACCTCCAGTAACCACAGTTCTGATCTCTTCTTCTGAAATTTCAACATATTATTGATTGTTCTTCCTTCCTTCCTTCCTTCCTTCCTTCCTTCCTTCCTTCCTTCCTTCTTTTCTTTCTTTCTTTCTGCTTTCTTTCTCTCTCTCTCTGCCTCTCTCTCTCTCTTTCTCTCTCTCTCTCAGCTCCCATTTATGAGTGAGGACATGTGGTATTTCAATTTCTCTGTCTGCCTTATTTCACTTAAAATAATTTTCTTCAAGTTCATCCATGCTGCTGTGAATGGCAGAATTTCATTTTTTTTTTATGGTTGAGTAATATTCCATTGTGTATATATACAACATTTTTCTTATCCAGTCATCCATCAATGTATCTAAATATACAGAACTACATAAGATTAATCACAAAAAGTGTACATTTCATAAGGAAAAAATGTACAATACATAAAAATATTTTAAATAAGTCACATTCTTCTCTCATTATTATGCCAGCATTTTCCTAGCTTTACTTTGTGAACCCCAGAAATTGTGGAATTCTACATTAAAACAAAGGAGAGAGAGGGATTGGGCTACAGATTTTAGCTCTGTAAAGTGTTCACAATAAAAGTGGCCTTACAATGACTTAAAATGTTTATATCAATATAAATAAGCATTTACACATGCCACTAAAAAATATAAAGTCAATTTATATTTTCTTCTGATTTAGAAAAGTTTGTGGTACAGATTGCAAAATTAAATATTTTAAAACATATAATGAAATGTTTAACCTTATTTGCTGACATAATTACATTCCCAAATTTATGGATTTTTAAAATTCACATCTAAAATTTTCTTTAAATGGGAAAAAAGAAAACTTCACGCATACTTAGAAAATGTATAATACAATAGTTATAAAGTATTTAATTAGGTGTCAGATCTGGGTTCAAATCCCAGGTTAACTATTTACTAGTGATGTTACCTTGACCTGGTTGCTTTACATCTCAAAACACAATTTTCCTCAGTTATAAAATGAGAATAGTAATAGTGTCAACCTCACAGAATACAGGATAAAAAACTGTAATGCACTTAACATATTGTCTGCTATATATTAAGTACTCAGTGCAAGTTAGTTGCAGTTATTGTTTTTGTTAATATTATGTTTGGAATCAGTATTATTGCTGTTACTACCATTGCCTTCTTATTCTCATTTTCCTTGAGAGGAATTTGAGAAAATGGATAGTGCTTAAGTATAATTTTCAAAAAGTTAAAATGTGTTGATTATTTCCTTTGCTGTGCAGACACTTTTTAGTTTGGTACAATCCCATTTATTTATTTGTTTGTTTGTTTGTTTGTTTATTATGTATTTTGTTGCTTGTGCTTTGGGGCTCTTATTCATAAAGTCTTTGCCCAGTGTTACATCCTGAAGTGTTTTCCCTATGTTTTCCAATAATAGTTTTATAGTTTCAGGTCTTCTACTTAAGTTTTTATTACATCTTGAGTTGATTTTGGTTTGTGGTGAGAGGTGCAAGTGTATTTTCATTCTTCTGCATATGGATATCCAATTTCCCCAGCACCATTATTGAAGAGGCAGTCTTTTCCCCAGTGTATGTTCTTGTTGCCTTTGTTAAAGATCAATTGGCTGTAAGTATGTGGGTTGATTTCTGGGTTCTCTATTCTGTTCTATTGGTCCAAGTATCTGTTTTTTATGCCAGTACCATGTTGTTTTGGTTACTATTGCTTTGTAGTATAATTTGAAGTCAGGTAGTGCTATGCCTCCTGATTTGGCTATTCATGGTCTTTTGTTGTTCCATATGAATGTTAGGATTGTTTTTCTACTTCTGTGAAGAATGTCATTAGTATTTTGATATGGATTGCATTGAATCTGTAGATCACTTGAGGTACTATGGACATTTTCACAATGTTGATTCCTCTAATCCAAGAGAATGGAATATCTTTCCATCTTTTTGTGTCTTCTTTTTTATCTTTCAGTAGTGATTTGTAGTTCTTTTTGCAGAGATCTTTCACCTTCTTGGTTAAATAGATTCCTAGGTATTTTATGTTTTTGGTGACCATTGTAAATGGGCTTACTTTCTTGATTTTTCTTTCTGCTACTTATTGGGAAATGTAAATACAACTGATTTGAGAGTGTTGATTTTGTATCCTGCAACATTACTGAAATTATTAATCAGCTCTAGGAGTTTTTTATAGAATCCTTAGGTTTTTCTATATATATGATCATGTCATCTCCAATCAGGAACAGTTTGACTTCATCTTTTCCTATCTGGATGCTCTTTATTTCTTTCTCTTGCCTGGTTTATGTGGGTAGTACTTCCAGTACTATGTTAAATAGGAGTGGCGAGAGTGGGCATTCTTGTCTTGTTCCTGTTGTTCAAGGAAAAGCCTTCAGGTTTCCCCATTCAGTATGATATTGGTGGTGGACTTGTCATAAATGGCTTTATTGTGTTAAGATACTTTCCTTCTATACGTAATTTGCTGAGAGTCTTTATCACGAGGCAATGTTGAATTATGTTGAATGCTTTTTTGGCATCTATTGAGATAATCATATGTTTTTGTCCTTGATTTTGTTGACATGGTGCATCACAATTATTGATTTGTGTATGTTGAACCATCCTGTATCCCTGGGATGAATCCCACTTGATCATGTTCTATAATTTTTTGATGTGTTGCTATATTCTGATTGCTAAATTTTGTTGAGGATTTTTGCACCTCTGTTCATGAGAGATACTGGCCTATAGTTGTTTATGTTGTCATTGTTGTTGTATCTTTGTCTGGGTTTGGTATCAAGGTGATGCTTGTCTCATAGAATGAGTTTGGGAGAGTGGCCTCTGTTTCAATATTATACAATAGTTTGGAGAAAGTATTTGCAAACCATACATCCAGCAAGGGATTGATATCCAGAATATACGAGGAACTCAAACAACTATACAGTGAAAAAACAAATAACGCAATTAAAAAACGGGCAAAAGAGCTGAATAGACATTTTTCAAAGGAAGACATATAGATGGCTAACAAATACATACAAAAATACTCTACCTCACTAATCATCAGGAAAATGCAAATTAAAGCCACATTGAGATATCATCTCACCCCAGTTAGACTGGCCATAATCAAAAAGACTAAGAATAATAAATGCTGGCAAGCATGTGGAGAGAGGGGAACTCACTTACAGTGCTGGCAGGATTGTAAATTAGTACAGCCACTATGGAAAATAGTATGGAGGTTCTGAAACAACTACAGATATTTCTACCATATGATCCAGCAATCCCACTTTTAGGAACAGAAATCATCATGTTGAAGGGATACATGTATGACCATGTCTGGTATTTACAATAGCTCTATTTACAATAGCGAAGATATGGAACCAACCAGAATGTCCATCATCAGATAACTGGATAAGGAAAATGTGGTATATAGACACTGGGGAATACTACTCTGCAATAAAACAGAATGAAGTTCTGCCATTTGCAGCAACATGTACAAGCTTAGAGAAAATTATGTTAAGTCAAATAAGCCAGACACAGAGGAAAAAATACTACATGTCCTCACTCATAAGTGGGAGCTAAGAGAGAGAGAAGGAACAAAAGAAAAACCACAGTGTTGTTTTGGACTTGCAGTAACCCTTAACTAGGGTTACTGGGGTGGAGGCGAGGCAGAGAGGGCTTGGAGAGAGTTTGGCTGAGAGGCATAAGGAATAATTGCAATTTGTGGTAATGGTCATGCTGATAGTATTGATCTGATCATCATGTCTTGGGCACAGGTGGTAATGGTCAGCTTTGTACACTGTGAATATGCATAATCAATCAATCAATCAATAAATAAAATGGGGTAGACAAATAAGTTAAAATCATGATTTGAATACAAATACAAAATAAATGTGTCAGACATTCTATGTGACTTATTGATTAATAAAGTAACCCTAAGATATTAAAATCAGTTTAAAAGAGTGTTTGAAGAAAAGACATTTAGACAATTAGGAATATCAAAAAAAAATTTTTATTAAATACTAAGATAGTTAATATCATATAGGTAAATAAAATACAATCTTTGGGAATCATCATTTCTACCTAATGGAAATTAATTCTATCTCTGTCAGGCAAAATTCACTTGTGTTGTTATAGAAAAGAATCACGGGAAAACTCGGTTTTCTACAACTTAACTTCTACACAGGCAGAGTTGTAAAACAGCATTGTGACTTAGTGTGTTTGCAGTTTAATACCACGTGCTAGGTAATTTACAAAAAATAGAGACTTATTTAGCTCACAGTTCTGGAAGCTGGGGAGTCCAAAGTTGATGGGTCAGTATCTGGTGAGGGCCTTAGTGCTACAACACCCCATGGCATAAATGAGGAAGGGCAATTGAGTGCCTGTGAAAAAGGAAAGCATGGGGGGCCAGACTTATGTTCCAACAAGCCACTCTCTTGATAACTAACCCACTCCCACAATAGTCACATTAATCCATTTATGAGGGTTCTGCACTCATAAACTAATCATTTCTTAAAGGCCCCAACTATTAATACTGTTACAATGGCAATTAAGTTTCAACATGAGTTTTGGAAGTGAAAATTATTCAAAACATAGCATTCCACCCCTGTCCCCCCCAACTCCTCATGTCCTTCTCACATACATAATTCGTTCATTCCATCCCAGTAATCACAAAGTCTTAACTTGTTCGAGCATCAATTCTAAAGTCCAAATCCAGAGTCTCTTCTTAATTAGACATATATGAAACCCAAGGCATGATTCATCCTGAGGCAAATTTCTGCCAGCTGTGAGCCTGTGAAATCAAAACTAGTTGTCTTTCCACAATATATTTGTGGGACAGGCACAAAACAGACATTCCCATTCCAAAAGGGAGAAATAGGCAAGAGGAGAGTAATACCTGTTTCCAAGTAAGTCTAAAACCCAGCAGGGAAAACAATATTAAATCTTACACATGAAGAATGATCTCCTTTCACTATATGTCTTACATCTTGGGCACACTGGTGTGGGGGTTGGGCCCCCAAGTCCTTTGGCAGCCTCACTTTGCTTGGCTCAGTCCACACTTCAGCAACTCCAGGCTGGAATTTCATGCTGATAACCCTACAGTTCTGGGGTCTTAGAGGTGGTTCCACTTCTATGGCTCCACCAGGCATTGCTGTACCTAGTCAGGATTTTCTGTGGCAGCTCTGACCCCATGTTTCTGCTTGACATTGCTCTAGTAGGGGCTGTCTGTGGTGGCTCTACCTCTGTGGCAGGTTTCTTTATGGACTTGAGTAAAGGCCATCCTTATCATACAGTTGTAAAGGACTTGGTGGAACTGTGTCCATGTCTTTAGACTTTATGGAATGCAGAACTAAAGTGTAATGGACTAGGATATCTGGCAAGAGAAATGCCTAAGCAGCAAAGTATTCAGGCTTAAGAGTAATGAACTAGGATATCTGGCAAAAGAAATACCTAAGCAGCAAAGTACGGGCTTCCAGTGGTCCATAACATTCTTTGAAATCTAGGCAGAGAGAGCCATGCCTCCACAGCTCTTACAGTCTGCACATCTATAAAATTGGCACCATGTAGGTGCTTCCAAGGCACTTGCACCCTCTTGAGTGGTAGGTCGAGCCACAGCTGGTCCCACTTGAGCCACAACTAGGGCAGCCAGGTAGTGCTGCACCAGAATGCAGGAAGCAGAGTCTGAATGTGGCCCTGGGCAGCAGGTCTGTGGAAGGCATCACATGCCTGTCACCCAAAACCATTCTGCCCTCCTAGAGCTCTGGGACTGCAATGGGAGGGTCAGCCATGAAGACGTTTAAAATACCTTCAGAGTTTTTCTCCCATTGTCTTTATGAACAGCACATGGGTCCCTTCTATCCATGGTAATCAATTTAGCAAACAGTGGCTTGGTCGCACCCTTGGTTTTTTCTCCTGAACACACTTTTTCAATCTTTGCATAGCCAGGCTACAAATTTTCCAAATCTTTTCATTCTGCTTCTCTTTTAATTATAAATGGTGTCTTCAAATTATTTCTTTCCTTTCACCACCCAACAGCCTGAATACTTTGCTGCTTAGGTATTTCTTTTGCCAGATATCCTAGTTCATTACTCTTAAGTTCTGCATTCCATAAAGTCTTAGTACATGGACACAGTTCCACCAAGTTCTTTGCAACTGTACTATAAAGGTGACCTATACTCAAGTTTCCAATACTTTGCTCCTCATTTCCATCTGAGACCTCATCAGAATGGCCTTTACCATCTATATTTCTACAAACATTCTGTCATGAACACTTAAGTAATCTCTAAACAGATTTAGACTTTCCCTCCAGCTCTCATCTGCTTCTGAGCCCTCACCAATATCTTTTTTTGTTTGTTTGTTTTGTTTTGTTATGTTTTGTTTTTTTGCTAGCTGGTACAAGAAACCAATATCACTCTTAATGTTTCACTTGCAGCAATACAGGGTCTTTCTAGCACTCTGCCCCAAATTCTTCCCACCTCTACCTATTACCTGTTTTCAAAGCTGCCTCCACATTTTCAGATATTTGGTGTAGCAACACCCCCAGTTTTCAGTACTAATTTTCTGTCTTAGTCCATTTTCTGAATACGATGGACTAAGTAATTTATAAAGGATAGAGGTTTATTTAGGTTATGGCTTTGGAGGCTGAGAAGTCCAAAATTGATGGGGCAGCATCTGGTGAGGGCCTACCTGATATGTCATTCAATGGAAATAAAGTGGGAGAACAAGTAAGTGCATGTGAAAAAGGGGAGAATGAGGAGCCAGACTCAATTTATAACAAGCTGTTCTTAGGATAGTTAACTCACTCCCATGATAATGGCATCAATCCATTCTTGAGGCCTCTGCTCTGATGACATAATCACCTCTTAAAGGTCCCACCTCTTAATACTGTTACAATAGCAATTACATTTCAGCATGAGTTTTGGAAGAGACAAATTCAAATCCTAGCACTTTGTCAATAGAAAGTCAATGAAAGATACACATTCTATGAAATCAGATCCTAATTTTTGTCTTCAACAATTTCCTGACCCTATTTTCTGTTAAAACACTGATGACCTACCCAGTATCTTAGGAGTCTCTTATCCAATTACTTAAGATAATAATTTGAATTAAAGTTTTCTAAAACTATCACACTGGTTGGGTCAGGTATTATTATTTCTATAATGTTAATGAGAAAATTAAGGCAAAGAAGTTAAGGAATCATCTCTAATTACTCTAAGTGGGAGACTATGGCCATGACTTAGTCAAGAATATATCCATGACTTAGTCTTGACTTCACAGGCTCAATTTTATTTCCACCAGAATATGTATAGTTACATGCAAAATAAGGGAAGATGAAATAGCAAAAGAGAAACAAAAAGAGACAGAATTGATGTTATTTTAATTTGAATTTTACGTTGTGGCTAGGTTTTTTAAATAACTGCTGCTATGTACCTTTACAGATGATAACCATATTGCCAATTATTTCTTCTTCAAAAGATTCAATATTCCCCATGCTCTTCTTTTTAATCAAGCAGCATCCAGGTAATAAAAACTAGCCAGATTTTGAGCATTAGTTTTTATGCACATGCAGAGAAGTCTTGGGTCTTTGGATGAAAATCTGTAAGGAAATCTTTCTGTGAGTTTTGATTTACCATTCAAGTATGTGTGTACCCCTATTAGCTGAGAGCAGGCATCAATCAACAATATTTATTGGTTTGAAGACTCAGCTCAGCTAGAGCATATGGGTATTGATTTTCTGGTTCTGGGTTTTATTATAACATCAGTATTTAAAGTGATATACTATCTGACACTCTATAATGTGTAACAGGTACTGAGGTTGTCTTAATTATTGTTACTTTCAGATAGTATAAAAAATATTCCTGTAGTTAAGGCCAAGTTCAGATGAAGGCTGAGATCAGATGATTTAGAATATGACTGAAGAGATAAAAATAAGAGGGAGTGATAGAAATATAAGTAATTTAGTAGAAGTTGATAAATGAAGATATCTTTTGTAAAATAAATCTTTTTCATCATGCTTTTACAAATAAACCAATATAAAATTAGGGCATTTCCATGTATAATTATGTTTTCTTTATTTTTTGCCCTTTTTAAATTTTAGTTTTATCTATTATTTTTAAAATAAACTTCAAAGTTTAGGACAGAATTCCTGGAGAGGATGTTGATTAACAGTAATTCTTGAATTCTTTTTCATTTTGCTTACTAGAAAGGTTTGGGGATAAGGAGTCAAATTCAAATTAAAATAGAAAAAAATTCTAAGATTCTGTGAAGATGAATAAGCACTCTCAGAAGGGAAAAAGGCAGGATAAGACTATGATCATTATAACTGCAAATAGTATTAAAACCAGGGTACTACATTCCATAAAGCAAAGCTAAAACAAAAAGATAATTATATTCAGGTTTACTTTAAAATGTGAGCTCGCATATAAACAGCAACAAGCATCTCATGTACAACTTCAGTGAACAAAGAATAAGAGAAAAACAAAAGCTCTCCAACCAGAATACTAAATGAGAGAAGAGGCATTTTTTATATGTTCAGATCCCAATATGTGAAATTTCTTCAAGGAAAATCAGAGAAAGATGGTATCTTAGAAAGGAAATCATTTTTAATTATGCTTTGACCGACCTCTAGTGGCTGAAGAGAATTTTGCCATGTATTTATCTTATAGCCAATCTGCACTTTGTATTTATAATGTGTTTAATTCGGTGTTTTAGATTTTATTAATGCCTATTATTTTCTTTCATAAGACTATTAAACGTCCTGTCTCAATTATCTTCCTAAACCTCTTCAGGTACAATCCAAAAAATGATTCATGGTCAACCATGGCACCTCTGAGTGTTCCTCGAGATGCTGTTGCTGTGTGCCCCCTGGGAGACAAACTCTATGTAGTTGGAGGATATGATGGAAATACTTATGTGAAGACTGTTGAGTCATATGATACACAGAAAAATGAATGGAAAGAGGTACTGTCATAAAAATATTAAAATTAATATGTTTCAAATTTAATAAAGGATTTTAAAATGTATTTTTGGAATTAATTTCATTCTCTAATAAGGTCTTTTAGTGAAGGTTACAGCATATGCTTTATCTAGTCCTTAGAGAATTACTAGTTGATCTAGTTGGTCATTAATAGTACCAGTCAGGACTTATATGAATTAGGATAGACCATGCTCTTGAAATGAAAGCATTCTCTTCACAGAAAAGTGAATCAGATTTAATAAATGAAGAATTTTATCCTGCCAACTTTCAATGTATGTATTTTGATTTCAGAACCAGAAGGTAATGTCCTCTTCCACAAATGTCTGCCCTTATTGGCTGGTGCCCAGGAGAAAAGCCTTTAATTTTCTACTTAGAGAGACTGTGTAAACTGCAATACTCCTAACTTCTTCAGTCATTCAAAAAATCTAGTGCACTGTAAGAGACCAGACTTAAACCCTCTCAAAAGTTCTCTGCATCTAATAGAACAAATTCCAAGGATGGTACCCAAAGAGCACCCTCTTTGAAAGGACATATTGGAGATTCTAGAGAAAAAGTTGACCACTGACAGTTTTGCCAGTGGTAGCCCTGCATTTATTCCAAAATATCTAATGTTATTTTGTCCATTAAATGATGGGTTAATAAGAAGTGAAGTATGACTAACTCTTCAGAAAGAGGCAAACCTTGTATTTGGTGCCTAACTTCACCTTTCCTTATACTGGTGTCATGCTGCTCTGCGTTCTACAGAGTACAGCTGACTATTGTTCTAAATAAGTAGGTGTTAATAATATAATGACTACTGATGATGGGTTCCTATCTTTCTCCTCCAACAATCTGATTCATTAAGACTCTCAGAAACCCTCAAACTCTACCATGTAGGTAGCTCCTTACTTTATCAATGATTATGACCAACCCAAAATAGAAGAAAAAAGTATAGCAAATGGGTGAGGTCAAATACGGTCATCAAAATGTTTGACTAAGCTTCTGGGACTTAGTTTTCTAAAGATTGCAGACCAGTAGCTAAGACACTGAGATTCTATTCCTGGCTCTATGGGCAATCTTGGAAAAAGTAAAAGAGAATAGATTAGAACTACTACATGCCAAATTCTTGTCATTCATTATCTCACTTAACCCTTATGGGAACCTCGGAGGATGAATATTAATAGCTGTAATTTTTCAAGTGAGAAAATCATGAGAGTTGAAACTTACTCCACATCACCTGATACTCAAATTTGGCTTTATATCATTCTAAAGGTTATTTTCTTTCCGTCACACTACACTGTTATCTCAGCCACAGTTTCCTTTATCTTTATACAAGGTTAAGGTTGGATAAAAATAAGTAAGAACTTTTTCGACTCCAGCATCTTATATTATGTTAAAGGCAGGGTTAAAATGGTTTTTTGTTTTTGTTTTTGTTTTAGGAAGTTCCTGTTAACATTGGGAGAGCTGGTGCATGTGTTGTGGTGGTGAAGCTACGCTAAAGCTATCTTTGTCAAATAAAATGAAAATGGATTCAAGAAACGAAGTAGGAAGAAGAGAGAAAGTAGAAACATGTTCTTTTCTGAAATTAGTAAACTCAAAAATTGTTGTGTCATTTTAATATGTAGTTAAATTGTGCTCATTTTGTGAAGTCAGAACAAATTTTTAAACATAAATTACATCAGTATTAAGCTTATGTGTTGTCACAGCTGATAATATAAAGGCAAATTCAGTAGTCCAGGTTTGGCCTCATTACTATAAAATGTTAAAATATTTAATGAAAATTGATAGTAGCCAAGGTGTGAAGGTTATAAAAGCTTTAGCAGTGTTCAAGTTAAGAGCCTGCGAAGTTCGAAACATTTCCTATTTCAAAAAAAAAAAAAAAAAAAGTACTCTGTTATCTGGAATGTAACAATATAAAAGAGAACATTTAAAGCTTAAAATACAAAGTCTGATTTTCAGTAAGACATCATTCCCTTATTCAAACAATATCCCAAATAGCCAAGTAATACCTAACATTTACCAAAGAAAAGTTTTTATTGTGTTGAGGCTAAAAAAAAATAAGTGGCTCATTGACATAATTTGTTATGCTGACCACAGTATGTCAAAATTTTCACAAGCTTACCCTTTCAGAAACCATCTGGCAGGGAACTCATATAAATTAGGTATATCTTAAAATGTGTCCTATTAGATTTGTTACCAGTAAAATAGTACTGTAATTTCATATACACAGTCTATACAGTAAAATAGTGAATGTTTATCGTATTGATACAAACTGTGACCTCAGCTCCACAGTGCCAGGGCTTCACTTTATATAGAAAGTATTATCCTCCTCAAACATTTATGTGAACTCTGTAAACACCTACCATTAAGTTAAATAAATTTTCAAAAACAAACGTTTTTAAAGTGCATTAAAATTGAGATATTACACAATGCTAATACATGGAAACACCAAAATATTCAATATGAATTGTCAATTCTATAGTTATCTGTTATGTGCCAATACATACTATGCTGTTAATGTTACATTTATCCAGTAGAAAATGTTACGATATATGTTCTATGCAAAAATTTTTTTAATTAAAGAAACAACAAAAAAGACTAGTTGAGTAGTATTTTAGCTTTGAATTCGTACTTTCATTTATTCCATTTAATTATAAAATTATTTAAGATAAAATATTGAAAAAAACTTTTATGAAAGTAACTTCAAGTAAATATAATTTTGGAATTTCTACAATAAGTTATTTTAAGCAGACTTTGTATTGTAGATTGTGAAATCCACAAATAAATTCCAGAGAGATGCTTATAAAATGTACTAATACCTTTTACATTTTAAGAAAGAACAACAAAAATTATATAAAAACATTTGTACTTTGATGAATTTAAATAAAATCTATTTCCTCTGGTTGTAAAGATTGTGGCTTTAGAATATATCAAGCGCAGTCTGCATGGACTTTTTCATACTGTATTGCCCCAATAGCTAAAATATTTAAATAGAAAAATAAAATTCCCCTCCTTTGTTTCTTGCATCTGCCATTATCTCTAACGCTAAATAGAGGGCTGTAGACTTCTCCAGTTCTAGAGGTGGAGATGAAGACATAGAAGGGTTGTTAACCATACATACAACCCTGTTGGATCTTTTGAATTCGCACCTTATCCAAATCAGTGTACAATTAGAATTTCTAAACCTTTATCCCCAGTGCACAGCTTGGCCAGTCAAGTTAAATGGGGGTATGAGCCCGTAGATAAGGGAAAGGTCAAAGGACCTATCACAGCCCAGCTTGCCAATGCCTCAGTGACAGCTGGATGATACCAATAGGCAGACTGGGCCCAATGTCATGCCTGGTCAAGCAAGTGGAGATTAAATAGCATATTCTTGATGGTCTCACTGGGCTTGCTTCAGTTTAAGTATTGACTTGTAGGAGAGATACCTGTGTTGCCAGGGTTGCCACTGCTCAGCTGCACTTGAAAATTATGTTCAGGTCACTATGGCCTAGCTAAGCTAACAAAATCTGAGCATATCTGAGCAATCAGAATGGAGATATGCAGAGGACCAGGGCACTAAAACGTAACAGCTTGTCTCAGTCAAACCTAGTTGAGAAAAGAAGGGATGGCGCAGGGCCCTTGCTGCCATGCCTTAGTGGAGATAACTTATCAGAGCTAGTTTAAACAAGCAAGGGTAGGGAAGAGAGGTATTAATTTATATATTCTCTCAACAAGTGAAAAGGTGCACACATTCAGACACTATACTCAGATTGCAAAGAAAATATTGCTTCTTGACTTTTCTATAGGCAGTATGATCATGCTCCAGAACTCCTACCCTGCAGCCCTCAGCCTGCATCATGATGATTCTCCAGACAACACTGTCAGCTACCTTCCCTATATTTCCACAGGGCATGCAGGACCTTTCAAATACCTTCTATACCACACGGGAGCTGAAGGAGACTCTGAGTCATTAAAAATGGGTCCCCCCTCTGCCTAACTATGCCATTCATCAACGTGACTCAGATGTGGCTACTGCCCCATTTTGATGTGGAAGGAACATTGAAAGCCAGTTTGCTTGTGGAGTCACAAATGTGGTTGTAATATAGTAAAATATATATTTAGTCTTTATCCCCATCCCCTGGCATCCAACTTCTAAAATCCTTGGAATCCCTGAAGTGGTAAATGTCTTTTTCTATGCTTGTAAGTTGATTGGCAGCCCCTAGGTAACTTCAGGATGGGGTTTGGTCATAGGAAAGACCAAGGCGGTATTACAGGTTTGGGACTTTCAGCCTTATTCCCCCAACCTCTGCGGAAAGATGGACTGACATGCCCAGAGAGAGCATGAGGCTCCTTGCTCCTTCCCCCATACCTTCCACTACCCGTCTCTTCATCTGATGTTCATCAGTATCCTTTGTAATATCCTTTATAATAAACCAGCGAACATAAGTGCTTCCCTGAGTTCTATGACCTGCTGTAGCAAATTAATCAAACCCAAGGAGGGGATCATGGGAACCTCCATTTTATAGCTGGTCCATCAGAAGCATAGATAACACAACCTGGGGCTTGCAATTGGCATCTGCATTGGGGGTCAATCTTGGGGACTGAGCCCTTAACGCAAGGGATATGGCAGTCTTCTCCAGGTAGATAGTGTCAGAATTGAATAAGAGGACACCCAGCTAGTGTCCACTGAAGAATTGATTGCTTGCTTGGTGTGTTTGGGAAACTCCTCACACATTTGGTCACAGAAGCATTCTGTGTTGTGAAAATATAGTAGGAGGAAACATTTTTTTCTGTATTCAGAGAGCAGTATAGAACAAAACCCCTTGATTTTAGATTTCCTTCTAAGTTCTCTAAGAAGATTCCTTGAACCATATATTTTTTAAGTTCTATAACAAGATAACATGAAAGATATGTTTCCTCAGCTGTGTCATTCTCTGTCCACTTTCTCTTAAACCACATTCATCTGAGGTAGAAGGGACACTTACTTTTCCAGTTACTTTTCATCTTTGTAATGGTCTTCTTTTACATCATACCCCCCTAGCTGAAGACACAAAGCCCAAACTCAAATGATGGAAAGAGTGACTCTCTTTAGTCTGTGGAAGATACCACATGAACTACCTAATGCATAAGAGTGGTTCTCCATATATCACAGGAAACTATTTAAATGTTTTTTAATTTCAAATGTCTCACCCAAAAAATAATGAATGAGGTGATGAATGTGATAATTAGCTTGATTTAATCATTTCACATTGTATCCATATATCAAAACATTTCATTGTACCCTATAAATATATACAATTATCACTTGTCAATTAAAAATAATATTAATAAAAAGATTTTTTAAAGATTTTTTCCCTCTCATCATTGTTTATTTTTCACAGTTATAGCCTGCTACAGACTATGAAAAATCCTATTCTAGGTGCTATAAGATTAATATTGACATCTTTTTTTTTTTTTTCCTTTTTGTCTTTTTCCGTGTCCGGCAACGGATCGCAACCCTCAGTGTCACCCCCGCACCGGACCGGGACCAGCAACGGGATCGCAACCCTCGGTGTTGCTCCCGTTCCTCGCTCAGCCAGTGAGCGGGAACCGGTCTGTATGTGGGATCCGAACCCTCGGCGGGAGTGCCGCCGCGCTTCCCAAGCGGCGCACTATAGCAGTGCGCCACCGGGCCGGCCCAATATTGACATCTTTTATTTTTGCATTCTTGTCCCCTCCCTTACACACACACACACACACACACAAACATGCATATATACAAATCAGAATTTGAAGCCCTTACCTCTATAAGAGCAGCTAAATTTGTTATGTTTACATTTCATCTAAGGCCACGGAGACCCTCACTCAAGCAGCCCTGTTCCATATGATGAATTCAGTGTATATCTCTGTGGTTAAACAAGCCTACCTGGACCAGAATGAATCAGATATTACCAGAATTAGGATACAGAAGTTCTGGCCATCAGGTTGTGTTAAGTCTGCAGGCCAGCAGGACGTGATAGCAGTGGAGGCGTGGCAGCCTCCAACCAGATTCCAGAAGATATATGGAAAAGCCTGGAAGCCCAGGCAGAGACCTGCCACAGGGGTGGAGCCACCACAGAGGTCATCTACTAGAGCAATGCTGAGCAGAAAAGTGTGGTCGGAGCCCCCACGGGCAACCCCCACCAAGGAAATGTCTACTAGAGCCAAGGCAGCGGGGCTGCCACCAGGACCCCAGAACTTCAGGACCATTAGTAACATGCAATGCAGGCCTGGAAAAGCCACAAGCACTAGCGCTGCCCACTGGGGTGCACCTGGCAGAGATGTGGAAGCGAGGTTGCTCAAGGCTTTGGGGCCCAGATACCCAATTGTGCCCAGGATTCAGGACTTAGAGTCAAAGAACATTATTTTGGAGGTTTAAGACATAATGTCTGCCCTGCTCGGTTTCAGACTTGTTTGGGAACTGTTTTTCCTTTCTTCTGGCCTATTCCTCCCTTTTGGAATGGGAATGTTTACCCAATGCCTGTTCCACCATTGTTTCTTGGCAGTAGATAAATTTGGTTTTGTTTTTAAGGTTCACAGCTGGAAGGACTTTTGCTTTTGGTCTCAGATGAGACTTTGGACTTTTAAGTTGGTGCTGGAGCAAGCTAAGACTTTTGGGACCGTTGGGATAGAATGACTGTATTTTGTATGTGAGAGTGACATGAGTTTTGGGGGGCCAGGGGTGGAATGATGGAGTTGGGTTATGTTGTCCCCTCCAAAACTCATGTAGAAATTTGATCCCCAATGTGGCAGTGTTGGAAACTGATTGAGTCATGGGGGCAGATTCCTCATGAATGGATTAATGCTCTCCCTGGGGAGGGGGGATTAATGAGTGACTTCTCACTCTATTAGTTCCCATGAGAGCTCGTTGTTTAAACAGACCCTGGCACCTTCTCTCTCTCTTGCTTCCTCTCTCTTGCTTCCTCTCACCATGTGATCTGCTTGTACCCGCTGGCTGCCTGCCACTTTCTGCCATGAGTAGAAGCAGCCTGAGGCCCATGCCAGATGCAGCTGTCTCAGAATCGTAAGCCAAATAAACCTCTTTCCTTTATAATTTACCCAGTCTCAGGTATTTCTGTTATAGCAACACAAAATGGACTAAAACACCCCCCCAAATTGAATCCCCACTGTTGCTGCTTTGCCTCCCACTAATTTGTCACCCTTCTTCCCCTGGTTGATGGAGCTCCAAAAGATTACTCAAAGCCCATGTCTTTTGAGCAATGAGAAGCCCCAAAGGGGTTAATTTCCCAGAATCCCCAAGAGCAAGGCATTCCTTCCATTTGGGAAATTAACCATGAATTGGAGTTCTCTTCCCACATTTATTCTCCAGACCAGGAAGTTACAGGAAGAGAACATAGGTGGGGTTATAGTTTAACAATATAGGCTGGTAACATCCAGTAAAACAAGCAAAGTGACATTCCATCAGGCAATTTAAGTGATCCACCAACAAAAGTTTGATCTTAGCAAACATTCCTTCTCCCTACAGAAGCTTCCCAGTATCTTTACATATCGATCAGTAACCTGTCTGTCTTTGAACCAACAACCTTGCCGTGTTACAATTCTTTATCTTACAACAGAGACTGTAGCCTGGGGAAAATTTCCTGTTTTTTGCAAGGTCAACATTTTGTACTTTTAAGAAGTTAGACTAAACATGAAAGTACCAGAAACTAGGCCCTGAGAAATATATTTGATTTATAGTATACTCCACAACGGTTAACTGTTGAGGGCAGGAAATCCCATTATGGTAACTGAAAGGTGGGGACTTGAAGAGGTGATTAAATTGTAGGACACAGGCTGCAGTGAATGGATTACAAATGGTGGTCAGGGGTGTGGTTCTGAGGGCTTTAAAAGGAAAGCACACAAAGAGTTTTTCTCTCTCTGCACATTTTTGCAATGTGATACTCTGCTGTCACTGCCACCACCACCAAAACCCTCACCAGATGTGTTCCCTGGCCTTTGGACTTCCCAGCCTCAGAAACTGTAAGCAACAAATTTTGTTTTCTCATAAATTCCCCAGTTCCTTGTATTTTGTTACAAGCAACAGAAATGGACTAATAGAGGCTACTGTACCTAAAATACCATAGACAAGTGGCTTCTAGACAACAGAAATTTATTTCTCACAGTTCTGGATGCTGGAATTCCAAGGTTGAGGTGCCAACATGGTTGGGTTCTAGTGAGGCCCCTCTTGCAGGTCGAAGGCTGCCATTTTCTCCTTGTATTCTCACAGGGTGGAGAGCAGAGAGAAGCATGCTTTCTCAGGATTCTTACAAATGCACTAATCCCATTCATGTGGGCTCTGCCATCTTCTAGTTCTAATTACCCCCTATAGGCCTCACCTCCTAGTATCATCACATTAGGGAGTAGTGTTTCAACATATATATTTTGGGTGGCACAAACATTCAGCCCATAATACTTGGCCCCTGGCCACCTAAAATTAATGTCTCTCTCACATAAAAAATATATTCATTCCATCCCAACAGTACCAAAACTCTTGACTCTTTCCAGAATCAATTCAAAATTCTATAATCCAACATTTAATCCAAATATCTTAATTGGATATGAATGAGAGTCAAGGTATGATTTATCTTAAGGCAAATTCCCCTCCAGCTGTGAACCTGTGAAATCAAACATGTTAATACATTTACAAAATATAAAGGTGGGACAGGCATAAGAGAGACAGTCGCATTCCAGAAGGGAGAAATAAGAAAGAGGAAAGGAGTGACAGGTCTCAAGTAAGTCTAAACTATTAGAGAGACTCTGAAATGTTAAGACTCAAGAATAAACACCTTTAGCTGGATGCTTTGCCCTCCGGACACAGGGGTGGAGGTTCCATCATCAAAACACACGGGGGCAGAAGTCCAATCTTCCAGATCCACTTGGGCAGAGGTCCCACCTTCCAGACCCAGTAGGGAAAAGGTCAGACCTTCTGGACTTTTTGTTGTGGTATTCCTGCTCCACAGCTTTGCCAGCAGGGATTGGGCCTCCAATGCCTGATATTATATGATTTCACTGTTTAAAAAATTAATATAAAGTAATGTATTCATAAAGAATATTAACAATTTTCAAAATATTAACTCCTTTTATCCACCTATGACATGTAACACAGCAAATCAGAATCAGTGGGAAGAAAACAGGTCAAATTATTAACACTACCCACAGAAAACTTTCAATTTGTAAGAAAAAATAATCTGTTCATGAATAAGTTATTACATCATGGAAATGTGCAAGAAGAACCTTAGGGTTACAAAAATTTCCTTAAAGTTCAGGGTGGCATGATGCCACTTTTGTTTGGCAGTGAAGAGGGGAGGCAAGAGGTAGAGAACATAAGGGAACTATGAGAAGAAACATCAAAAGTAGAATGTGACACAAATGATACAAGAGCACAGATAGTTTTAGCTAGTTTGGCTAGAATAGCTAATAGATGGCATAATATCACGGAAATAAAATATTTAAAATTAATAATCCAAGTTTTGGTTGTTTGTTTTAAATCAATTCTGTTACTAATTATAAAAGTTATTTATCTCTCTGACTTAATTAACTTCTTTCTTATTAAAACAGAGTGGTTGACCATGAAAAAGAACAGGTTTAAAGGTTTTATTTTTTTTAATATAACATCATAGAGTAAGTAAACCCACTTCTAGATAATCCTTCAGATAGCAGCCAAGTCATAGTGACCTTTGCAAAATGCAAATCTTATCAGAGCATCATCCAACTTAAATTTTTTTTAATTATTATACATATATGTGGGTTATAAAGTTTTCAATAGTTGTGTACAATATGGGGTAGTCAGATCAAGATAGTTAGCTTATTCATATGATTCATTGATAGACAATGTAGATTACTGATTGCCTATGGCTGGAGATGAGGGTTGGCAGGAAATGGAAAATAAGTAGTTATTAATGTGTATAGGATTTCTTTTCATGATAATAAAAATGTTCTAGACTGTGGTTATGGTTACACAGCTCTATGCATATAGTTTTAAGAAACATGAATTTCTAAAATTTAAATGAGTTCATGTTACAGTATGTGAACTTATATTTAAATAAAATTGTAAAAATGTAAGAACTGCACCATGTCTTATATTGCAAACCCTAGGGATGTTCTCCTTCTAGTTGTTCTGGGTGTCTTAGTCCAAATCTCTAAATGATAACATCTTTGCTCATTAGCATCACTTGTTAACTCAGACATCTTTGCCCAACAGTCACCAATTTTGTTAGAGGGAGGGGAACATTTTTGTAACAGTGTAATGAACTGATATATTAGCTGGATGTTCTTTACTTTTCTAAATTCACTCTCATCCTGTAACCATCTGCAACTTGGACCATTATAGAACCAGTCAGGAGTTGTAAGAATAAAATCTCAATATTATAAGCTTAAAAGCCATTAACCTAAGTATAAGAAAAAAGGATTTAACAAAAAGGTATATTAAGTTAGAAGCAAGTTTTCCTGGTTCCCCACCAAGATTAGATAAAGGTACCATGGGCTTGCAGGGAAAGAGACTTGGGAAGAAGCTTGATGAAAAGGCAAGATAGATGTGAGTGTGTGTTGGGTGTGGGGAGAGTTTGCCATATCCCCATCTTGTTTGACTGAGTCCTAGGAGCAAACTGAACCCCCAGATAGAATTAAGGATCCCAGAACAAAGAGGAGGTGTGCCTCATTTTCCGAGGTAAAGCCAAAGAAGACAGCAAGCTTCAACACTGTTGGGAAAATAGAGTATTTTAATCAGGCACTCTCTCCTTGGGTACAGTTGGGGATGGTGCAGTGCATTCTTTGTAAATGAGTTGTGTGTGGGTGGAGTTACTGTGCATGCACGGCACTGCCACTTGGTTGGCATTGACTGCCTCAGGCATCGACCATGCACGGCCATGCTCGCCATCCTATGGCTACCAAGTACCTGTTTGCTGGTTACCTAGCTCATAAACCTGTGTTTGGGGACCCAGCCTGTCTGGGGGGACCCAGCCTGGCATGTAAAGGGTTTGTGACCGAGTCTGTGAATAGGCTTGAAGGGTTTGTTAGCTCCAGACCCAGCCCTAGCTCAAAATAGACCATGCTGAAGGAGTGGTAAATCAGAAATGATTGTGTAATATGTCAAGGTGTTAAAGGGCTGAAAATAGCCTCTGAATCTTTGAGGCCATAAATTGGGTAGGGGAGTGTCCAGGAGTTCACATGGCCTCCTAAATGAAGCACAGAAATTACCTTTGGACCTGCAGGGTGCCATTGTGGCTGGAACAGTGGCATGCCTGTTACAGGGGATAGGGGAAGAACCATGAGTTCACAATCAGATGAGGAAGCCTTTACATTTCTGTAGATGTCATGACTGAAAAAGAGCACACTTAAGGATTGGATAGGATAGTCATTTCTCAAAAGGGATGAGACAATAGGATTCCATTTCTGTTAACTTTAAAAAACCACTATAATTTCTGTAAAGGTACAAAATAATGGACTGCAGGGATGTACAGTACACTATGTGCTGTATATACTCATGGTAGTATATACATGAGTATTGGCTCTGTACCATATACTCATGGTAGTGTTTGGTTCTTTCACAGAAAAAAACTGGAAATAAGCATAGCAAAATGTTAACAGATACATACTGTTGTCAGTTTTGAATATCTATACCTTTTTTTTTTTTCTCTAGAAAGGTGAGTGAAGCAATGCCTACAACTTTTACCAGGATAAAATAAAAAGTTTTTTATTTGTCTTGAAATGGAAAGTAATTGCAATTGTACGTGTACATTGGGTGTGAATTTTATTCCATTAAGTCAGATGTCACGTTTCTTTATTTTTAAAACGTAAATCAAATTCTACTCTGAATTGGCAGTTCATAGTCTCTCTATGTTGAGCCCTCAGCCAGCCCCTCTGAGGTCTTACCCCCAATGCAGTAAGTTCATGTAGTAGCACTTCTGTATGCTTTCTGATCTCAGCTTCTCTACCACCTTCCTCTTATGCAATCTTCAGAAACTCAAGCCTTTGGGAAACAAAGGTCATATGTTCTTTTTTCTTGTGTTGTCCTTCCAGATCCATTTCTACCATTTTCTACTTTTCTCTCTGTGCTGAGAGGCTGACTTCTAAGGACTGTACCAGCCCAGTTTCTTGCTCTTTGTTCTTTGACTTCCATTTAAAGAACTAGTCAATGAGAGTCATTGGCAGGAGATAAGAGAATAAAAGGAGAAAGGGGATGGGTTATTTATTCACCTGCTCTCTTTTGGCCAGAGTGCAGTATGGCAGTGTCTGTGTTTTATAAAAAGCTACAACTTCTGTTGGGCATCTCTATTCTACAGCTATGACTCTCTCTGGGTTTCAACAACTATTCTTTCTCCTTGTATTTCAGGTTTAGGACTATTTGAGTTAACTTATTGTTAGTCCTGGGATCATAAAAGACTACTATGAACAACTATATGTGAACAAACTGGAAAACTTGGAAGAAATGGATAAATTCCTGGACACATACAACTTAACAAAGTTGAATCATGAAGAACTAGAAAACCTAAAGAGACCACAAACAAATATAATGAGATTGGAGCAGTAATAAAAATTCTTCCAACTAAGAAAACCCAGTAAAATGTGGTTTTACTGCTGAATTCTACCAAACATTTAAAGAAAAAACTAATACCAATTCTTCTCAAACTCTTTCAAAAAACTGAAGAGGGAATACATCCAAACTCATTCTATGAGGCCAACATTAACCGCATACCAAAACCGGAAAGAGATACAACAAAATGAGAAACCTGCAGACCAATATCCCTAATAAACACAGATGTGAAGTTCCTCAACAAAATACTAACAAACAGAATCCAACAACACATTAAAAGGATCATTTACCATGATCAAATGGTATTCATCCCAGGGATGCAAGGATGGTTAAACATATGCAAATCAATAAACATGATACATCAAAATACCAATGATATTCTTCACAAAAGTAGAAAAAAAATCTTAAAATTTGTATGGAACCATAAAAGACCCCATATAGCTAAAACAATCTTGGACAGAAAGAACTAAGTTGGAGGCATCACACTCCCTGACTTCAAAATATACTATAAATCTATAATAACCAAAACAGCATGGTACTGACCAATGAAATGTAATAGGGAGCACCAAAATAAGCCCACACATTTACAGCCAACTAATTTTTGACAAAGGTGCCAAAAATATACAATGGAGAAAGGACAGTATCTTCAGCAAATGATTCTGAGAAAAATGGATATCCACATACAGAAGACTGAAACTAGACCCCTTTCTCTCACCATATGTAAAAATCAACTCAAAGTGGATTAAATACCTAAATTTAATACTGAAATCTATGAAACTACTAGAAGAAAACATAGAGAAAATGCGACATGAAATAGGAATGGGCAGTGCTTCTTTGAGCAAGACTATAAATGCACCGGCAACTAAAGCAAAAATACACAAACGAGACTACATCAGACTAAAAACTTTCTTCACAGCAAGGGAAACTATCAACAAAGTGAATAAATAACTTACAGAATGGAAGAACATGTTTGCAAACTACACATCAGACAAGGGGCTAATATCCAGGATGTATATGGAACTTAAACACCACAACAGCAAAAACACAAATAACCCAATTAAAAAATGGGCAAAGGACCTGAACAGACATTTCTCCAAAGAAGACCTACAGATGGCCAACACACACATGAAAAAATGCTCAACATCAGTAATTATTAGGGAACTGCAATTTAAAATCACAATGAGATATCATCTCACTCCATTTAGAATGGCTATTATCAACAACAACAAAACAATAACAGATGCTGGTGAGGATGCAGAGAAAAATCAACTCTCCTACGTTGCTGGTGGGAGTGCAGATTGGTACAATCATTGTGGAGAACAGTATGGAGGTCATCAAAGAACTAAAAATAGATATACCTTAGTTGTACAACTACAGGGTACATACCCAAAAGAAATTAAAAGATGTCATCAAAAAGACATCTGCATTCCTATGTTCATCAAAGTGCTATTCATGATAGCCAAGAGAAGGAATCAACCTAAAAGCCCATCAATGGATGAAATAACCATGGTATACATACACAATGGAATTCTATTCAGCTATAAAAAGAATATCCTGTCATTTGCAGCAATGTGGATGGAACTGGAAGCCATTATGTGAAGAAGAAAGTCAGGCACAGAAAGACAAACACCACATGATTTCACTCATATGTGGAAAAAAAGATGGTTCTCATAGAAATAGAGAGTAGAATAATGGTTACCAGAAGCCAGGATGGGATGGGGGGATAAGAAATGATGGACTAATGGGTATAAAGCTATACTATCTATTCTAAGTGAATCATTGTGCAGTATATGCATGTATTGAAACAACACACTATACCTCACAAAAATGTATAAGTAAATGTTAAAATAATTTTTAAAAATATATAAAATAAAATAATCTGGGGAAGAACTAGGAGACAAAAGAACCAATTTCATAACACCAATAACTGGAATAATTTGAAAGGGGTAAGAAAAAATGGTCTTCTTATTTGTTCAGGAAGGAGATAGGAAATGGATATGGGTGAGTATTAGCAACCAGTACTTTCTACGGTTCTCCAGTGATGTGTGGGTCAACAGATTTTAAATTCTTATTACATATCCACATTGAGAACCACATGCAAATATCAATGTAATATACTGTATTAGCAGAATAAATGAAAAAAATTTTAAAAAATGATTATCTCAATTGATCCATAGAAAGCATTTGACAAAATTCAACCCACTCTTATGATAAAAAATACTCAAAAACTGGGAATAGAAGGGAACTATCTAAACATAATAAAGGCCATATATGAAAAACACACAGATAACATCATATTCAATGATGAAGATTGAAAGTTTTTCCTCTAACATTAAGAACAAGGCAAGGATGCCTGCTTCTACTACTTCTATTCAACATTGTACCGAAAGTCCTAGCCAGAGTAATTAGTTAGGAAAAAAATAAATGGTATCCAAATTGGAAAGGAAGAAGTAATATTACCCTTGTTTGCAGATGACATTATCTTATACATAGAAAACCCTAAAAATTTCACACACACAAACAAAAACAAACAAACAAGCAAAAAAAACTTATGACTAATAAACAAATTCAGCAAAGTTTCAGGATACAATATCAACACCCCAAAATGAATTGCATTGTACTAAATGCTAACAATAAACCATAGGAAAAGGAAATTAAGAAAACAATTCCATTTGCAATGACATCAAATAAATAAAACTCTTAGGAATATATTTAGTCAAGGAGGTGAAAAACTTTTATGCTAAAAGCTGCAAAACATTGCTGAAAGGAATTAAATGAGAAACAAATAAATGGAAAGACATACCATGTCTATGTATTTTAAGACTAAATATTAAGAGGTCATTAATATCAAAAGCATTCTACAAATGCAATGCAATCCCTATCAAAATCCCAAAGATGTTTTATGCAGAAATAACAAAATTCATTCTGAAATTCATATCAATCTCAAAGGATTCTGAATAGGCAAAGTAACCTTGAGCAAGTAAAATAAGCCTGGAGATATCACACTTTCTGGTTTCAAAGCTTGCCACAAAGCTACAGTTATCAAAAGAGCATGGTGCTGGCACAAGTACAGACATATAGACGAATGGAATAGACAAGATAGCCCACAAATAAAACTTCACATGTATGGTCAAATGCTTTTTGACAAGGGCACTGAGTCCATTCAATAGGAAAAAAGTCTTTTTAACAAACGGCTCTGGGAAAATTGAATATCTGCATTGAAAAGAATGAAATTGGATGCATATCTTAAACTTTACATAAAAATTAACTCAAAATTATCAAGGACTTAGTGTAAGCACTAAAACTATGAAATTCTTAGAAGAAAATATATGGGTAGAGCTTTATGAAATTGGATTTCACGATGTCTCAGATATGATACAGAAAGCACAGGTGTGATGGCTAATTTTATGCATCAAATTCACTGGGCTAAAGAGTACCCAGATAGCTTATAAAACATTATTCCTAGGTCTATAAGAATGTTTCTGGAAGATATTAGCATTTAAATCAATACGGTGAGTAAAGAAGATCACCTTCACCATTGCCCATGGGAATGATCCAATCCAATGTGGGACTGAATAGAACAAAAAAGCAAAGAAAGGGCAAAATTGCTTCTGTTTGAGCTGGAACATCTGTCTTCTTATGCCTCTAAATATCAGCAATTATCATTCTTAGGCCTTTCACTTAGACTGGAATATACGCTATTGGCTGTCCTATGTCTCAGGCCTTTGGACTCAGACAGAGTTATACTATTACCTTTTCTGGTTCTCCAGCTTGCAGATGGATAATCATAAGAATTCTCAGACTCCATAATTGAATGAGCCAATTCATATACACACACAATTTGTCCGGTTTTTCTGTAAAACCCTGATTCATATAGATTTTGGTACTTTAAAGAGTGGTTCTTAGGAAGAGAATTTTAAGGATGAGTTTTATGAATTATTTCTGGAGTTTGTAGGATTTACTCCCTAATGTGATTAGATTTAAAGATGATAATGATGCTATTTCCAGTAGTAAAGAGAGCAATAATCTTTTTTGTTTGTTTTTGTTTTTTTGCTTTATTTCCAAGTTTTGTATGTTTATTTTTTTTATTAATTATTTATTTATTTATTTTTACATTCTAAGATGTGAAGCAATTAGGGGGGGTGGGGGAGAGGGGAAAAGGGAGAGGGGTAGAATGGGAGAAGGAGGAAGGAGGGAGGTGTGTTCTAGGCTCATAGCACCTCCTAAATCTGGCAGGGGAGCCCTAGGCACTTCCAGTGGTAACGTGGTCATCACTGGGCTGCATGCAGGCGTAGTGGTGGCATGGTTGAGGCCTTTGGCTCTCCACCATCCCAGCTTGGGAGCCCAGGGTGTTTCTGCTGGTGGCCTGGTAGTTGTTACTGGGCTGGATGGAGACGTCAGGGGTGTGTGGCTGAGGCCCTCGGCTCCCTACCACCCTGGCTCAGGATCTTGGGGCACTGCCAGCAAATGGCTCTGTGGTTGCTGCTAGGATGGATGTGGCCATAGGAGGATTGTGGCTGAGGCCCTCGGCCCCACACTTTCATGGCTCTGGAGCCTGGTACAATTAATGCAGTATCTCAGTGGTTGCCACTGGGCTGGATGTGGATGTTGTGGGGAGGGCATGGCTGAGGCTCTTGGCCCTCCCCCAACCCTGGCTTGGAAACCTGGGGTCCTCCAGTCCTTCTAGGTTTTATAGGTTTTCTTTGGTGGTGTCAGACATTTACTGGTTAATATCAGAACTTTGTGATCTGTGGGGTTTTGTTTATTCTTTCACTTCTGTGTTGGATTATTTGCTGTTCCCACCATTTAAACTCTGCACCGGAACTAATTTGTTGTCTTTTGGTTACTTCTAAAATTGGGGAACTCCCTTTGGGAACCAGCACTTGAGCCCTGTGGTTGTGCTAAATTGCTGCTTTGCTGCTAATTCACTGAGGAAGACTTTTTGTGTAGCTCAGACTTTAATTTTTGACCTTGTTAGCATTTCTGGGTCTTGTGAGGTCTAGTACACTGGCCTCTGAGTGGCTGCTTTTTTCAGTCATTCTGGCTCCTCTTATGTGGGTCCATGGGAACCCTATTAGTGGTCTTGCTGGCCTAGGGGCCACCAAGGCCCTCTTCTCCCCTGCAGCCTCCATGTAACTTCATACAAAGGGCACAGCAGCAACTTTTGTCAGCTCTTGCTCCATGAGCTCACCACGGCCAGACGTGAAGTTCTCAGGGCTCAAAACAGTCATGGTGATCCTTTCTTTCTATCATCGCGGCTTCTCCTGCCTTCATGAACTCTGTAGGCCTCTCTTCCTCTTTACCTGAGCTTTAGCAGCCCTGGCTTGGCAGTCTTTGTTTTTTATTGTTGTAAATTGGTTGACTGTGGGAGAGGGTGAAGCCAGCATCTATTCTGACATCTTGATTGGAAATATAAACCAAAGATTTAACATCAGTAGACCCAAGTTCTCATCCAGCTTTTCTACAGCTTAGGCAGTTGGCCTTAAATCTTGATTAAGTTGTAGTTTGTTGCTGTTTTTTATCTGCACAGTTGAAACTAACCTTTCTCACCTCTCAGGGAGGTTGTGAAGATCTGAGGACAGCTCGTGTGAGGCAGCACTTTATAAACACTGAAGTCTGATTGTTGTTGGTTTTATTTATTCCCTTTCATAGATGTAACTGGCAGACCTTTTGGTTTCTGAGAAACTTAGCTTTCAGGGCTGGCAGGTTAAATAAGTTGGATAGAGTGCAGTGTTATAACACCAAGGTCATGGGTTTGGGTCCCCATACTGGCCAGCCATGGAAAAAAAAAATTAGCTTTCATTGGAATGGCTAGACAAGCCACTGAGGCTAATGCCACATGGTAAGTTCAAAGACCTTCCTGGAGCTCAGCTTCCATTCCTCCAAAACAAGAAAATGATTCAACTTCAATCACTGAGAATTTTTAAAGTGCACCATACATTCTGGGGGTTTCTCTTGACTTGGCTTCCAAGGTACCCCATTCTCTTCATTTTCCTCTTACCGTACTAGTTGCTCTTTCTCAGCCACCTCTGCTAGTTCTTTCTCTTCTCCCTGATCTTTTGATGTTGAGAGCACTAATATTTCATGGTATAAACTGTTTATAGAGATTTGCAAAATATCTGCTTTGGATAATCCTAGTAAACTGCTTATAAGAAGCAAGGAGCTAAGTGACTCTGCATATGAAACTTTCAAACATTTTTAGAAAATTTAAAAATGTAATAACATTGGTTGATTGCTTCTAATGGTGCTGGACAAAGTGGTGAAAGAAAAGAATAAACTCAGGGAATTGAATTCCCAGTTCAAGTGCCACATGAATGACCTAAAAGTATCTGGGTGTATACCCTTGTCTCCTGTAGCTACAGGGCTAGAACTGCTGAAAATCAAATGAAGAAACTCATTCCGTGACTGGCTGAACTACAATGAAACGTAAATTCCCACCCTTGCAGGGTGTCTACTATTTAAGTGAAGGGGACTGATTGGGAAAGAATGACACCCTGAAAGTTGGGGGGTGGGGGATGGGTAGGGAGATCCTGATGAAGCTGAAGACATTGGGCCCTTAAATTCTGATAACTCTTCTTTAGCAGTGAAATAGGTCTCCCCACTCCCGGTGGAAGTGTTCTACATACACCCAGCAAAATTGGCCTTCCCACCTCCAATTGCGGGGGTAGCCCCAGCTCCAACAGTAGCAAATTCCCCATCCAAAGTGGTATCATCCTATCCACCTCCATCTGAGAAAATTAACCCTGCATTGCCCGAGGAAATGGTAATGGATTCCCCTGAGATATTTGCCATGTAAGACAGTGATGATTCTTTTCAGGACCCTCCGCCAACACCTTTCTTTGCTTCTAGACCCGTAATTAGACTCAAGTCTCAGCAGGCTCCAAAGGTGAGTTACAAAGTGTGCCTTGTGAGGAGGTGTGCTGCACTCTAAAAGAACTACTTATGTTTTCTAATTTATACAAAATTAAATCTAAGGAACATGTGTGAGAATGGATAATAAGGGGGTAGGATAATGTTAGAAGAAACATAAAGTTGGATCAGGCCAAATTTATTGATATAAGCTCACTAAACAGAGACTCTACATTTGATTTTTCAGATTTGGGGGGTTAGAAAGGGTTCTAACAGTTTGTTGGGTTGATTGGTTCAAACATGGACCAAAAGATAGACCACTATGAGCAAATTGGAAATGCCTGACCTCCCTTGATTTAGTGTGGATTAAGGGATTCAAGTCTTAGGGATATTGAAATGTTGAAGAGGATTGGTAATTTAAGACCTTTTCACCTGAGGTGGGAGGCTATAGAAGACATAACTTTCTTGAATTCTTTGAGAAATATACTTGTGAGGGGAGCCCCAGCAATCTTGAAGAACTCTGTGGTCACTCTTCTCTGTAGGCCAGACCTTACAGTGGGAACTTCAGTCACTCAACTGGAAAATCTAGAAGCAATGGAAGATAATTGATCCCAGGATGACAGGGGCCAAGTGGTGGCACTCAACTACCAATAACAGGTGGGTGTGGTTATTATAACAGACATCAGTCAAAACAGCAATCAGAATAGTATGACTCAAACAGGCCTATGATGTTTGTCCAGTTAATCATGCTGTTTGTCTTAGTCTGTTTGGGCTGCTATAACAAAATAACAAACTGAATAAGCTTATATACAACAGAAACTTGTTTCTCACAGTTCTGGTGGACGGGAAGTTCAAGATCAAGGCACTGATGGTGTCTGGTAAGAGCCCACTTCCTTGCAAGTGGTGCCTTCATGTTGTGTCCTCACACGGTGGAAGGGGCAAACAGGCTCTCTCTGGCTCCTTTTATAAGTGTACTAATTCTATTCATGAGGACTCACCTCACATGACCTACTAACCTCCCAAAGGCTCTACCTCCTAACACCATCACACTGGGGATTAGGTTTTAACATATGAATTTTGGGGAGACACAAACATTCAGATCAACACTGTGTCCCTAGAAGTGAAATACAAGGGGTTTTCAAAAAGATCATGTAAATATCGGAAAGATTTGTATATCTTCTATTTTTTCACAAAATTTTGAAGAATCCTCATAGTTGGGAAACATACTAAATTCTTCATTGACTTGTATAAGCAGAAAAGTTCTACGCCATATGAACAAAAGTCTAACTCTAATCATAAAAACTGAGAGTAATGACCCCTCAGTTAATTCCCAGACTTGAGCTAGTTTACAGACCAAGAAGCAGAATGCTATGATTTGAATTTTTGTGTTCCTCTAAAATTTATGTTGAAATCTAATCATGAAAGTATTGGAATTAAGAGGTGGGGACTTTGGGATGTGATTAGATCATGAAGGCTCTGTCCTCATTAATGGAAATATTGCCCGTATAAAAGAGGCCTCAGAGAACTGCTTTGCTCTTCTGCCATGTGAGGACATAGCTAGAAGATGCCATCCATGATGAAGAGGGCTCTCTTCAGACAACGAATTTTCTGGCACCTTGATCTTGAAATTCTAGGCTGCAGAATGGTGAGCAATATGTTTCTGTTGTTTATAAATTACCCAGTCTAAGGCATTTTGGTATATAGCAACCCATACAGAGAAAAGCACTCAAGATAGATAGTTGTTCAAATAGATGTTTCTATGAGAGAACAAGTGCTGGAAAGTCCTATTTTGCCATATTGCTGACATTTATGTAGGTCATCTTGTTCTTATTATTATAACTCTGTAATATGAATATACTTTCTGGTTTATTACCTGTTTAATACACTTCTCTATACATATGAGACATTTCACAATAAAATACATGTTTTCAAAACAGTAAAGCATTGTGATTACTTAAGAATCAGACTCCACTGGAAGTGGAATCACAGACAAAAATACAGGTAAGGAGGAGATCAGGAAAATGCTAACCTACCTTCAGTTCATTTTGTATAAAAATAAACTGGCATGGATGCTACAAGATGCAGTGACAAGGAGAGATGCTTTTTACCATAGTACCTTTTCTTCCATGAATATAATTTTTATGGGAGCATCATAGCATTTTGCACTACCTTACCAAACTGGGAGCAGACTCATTCCTACAGTCTTGGCAAGGGGAAAAGAAATGGAAGTTTTCAAATGAGCAGTGTTATATACATTGCCTACCTTTCCATGTTGCCATTTCTAAGACAGACAGTCAAAGGTTTACTATTGACCCCCAAGACAGTGGGGTGAGTACTCCTGGGTTTTCCTCTAATGATGGCCAGACATTCTGGTACCATGCTGTATGTTCGCTAGGGCTTGGTGCCCTCGCTTATACACCAGATACATCAATATGCTTTTTTACCTGGTTTGTACAGAAAAGCAGTTGCCTCCTCAGTGTAAGGCACTGCAATCATCCAGGTAGTCTCTGCAGCATTTGAGAAACAGCTTCCTTCATTTTAGCAGCACAAACACTGCCCATGAATTATCTCTGAAAGGTTAATCTCCAAGTTTGGAGAAGCAACTTGACCAAACAATCTCTTGTCTGTCACCCTCTTTCCAAGTTTTGCCTTTCCTTGTTACCTTCTCACTTAGCTGACAAATGCCACCACTACCATGCTGGCACACAAGGATAAGATCTGAGTCCACTTAAATGTGATGTTGTAAGCACAGCTCCTATATATTTCCAGAAATCACTTTCTAAACTGTGAGTTTAGCAAACTCTGTGGATGAGGCACAAGATACTGGATTGCGTAGAGAAAGACGACCATAATTCCACCATGAAATTGCATCACAAAGCCTCAAGTTTCTGATCCTGACACAGTAAGCTTATTCCCTAGGCTCTGTAGGTCCTGTACTACTGCGTAGTGCCACTGTTTATATTTATACTCCAGCTAAGATTACCCGATTGTATTAGTCAGGGTTATCCAGAGAAACAGAACCAATATGAGACAGATATAGAGATAAAGATACACACACACACACACAGTGAGAGAGAGAGAGAGAGAGAGAGAGAGAGAGAGAAGCCCCACAATCTGCTATCTGCAAGATAGACATCCAGGAAAGTTAGTGATGTGATTTCAGTCCAATTTTGAAAGCCTGGGAACCAGGAAAGCTGATGGTGCTGATTTCAATCCAAAAGCATGAGACCAATGTCCCAGAACAAGCAGTCAGTCAGAAGGCGTCAATTCTTCCTTCCTTTGCCTTTTGTTCTATTTAGGCCCTCAATAGATTGGATGATGCCACCTAACATTGGAGAGGGAAATCAATTTTATGAAGTCCACTGATGCAAATGCTAATCTCATCCAGAAACACCTTCACAGACACACATAAAAATAATGTTTAGTGAAATATCTGTACCAGATATAAAATTAACCACCACAGTTTTAGCAAATAAAGATATGGGATGACCAGTTAAATCTGAATTTCAGACAAATAACAAATAATTTTTTGTACAATTATGTTCCATGCAGTACCTGGGACGTAATTATAGTAATGTATTCATTGTTTATCTGAAATTCAAATTTGATTGGGTCTCCTATATTTTTCTGGCAACTCTAATTCTAGTCCTGAAGGGCAGGCACATATTCACGGTTATGCTGCCTCAGTCCCTTTCTTACAAGTCCCCAGCCCCTGGCCAGCCTTCTTGAAGAGGGCATTATCATTCCACTAGGGTACTCTCCTCCTATACATCCAGACACCCTAGCACTGAAGGAGAACTTAATACAAAAATGCAGCTCATTATAACTAGTCTCCTAGGCACATTGCTCCCTTTACAGCCATTGTCTATGGAAATTGCAAGAGTTACATACCTACCTAATGAGGAATTTTCTCTCCCAAGAGGCAAAGGCCTGGAGACGAGGTCACTGGTGAGCTATATTTCATATTTCAGGAGAAGATGAACAAAACAGGAATAAAATCAGAATGGCTTTATTGGTATCAGCTGCAGGGGGGAGGGTGATTATAAAAGGAAAATCACATAGTACTAGTGACCCCAGGGTCTATAACCTCCAGAAGCCCAGACACCTGAACTTCTGTGCTTTCCTGACTAGAAGAATGAACAACCATGCTCAACAATTTCTCCTTTTCAAAGGCATACAGAAATCATAGGTGAAGACATACACTAGATGGCTCCACTTCTACATATTTATTTAGAGAAGTAAAGATTTTCTTCAAGTTTTGAAAACTTCCACCCTTTTACTATTGTCATTTCTAGGTCAGATGAGTCACTATTTTGTGTCTCATTAAATTTTATTGGTTATCATTTTCAGCGATGGATGAAACATAACATTTCATATTACAGAGGTGTATAGTAATAGGGGTCAAAAAGTACTCTCAGGACAAAAAGCTGTTCTTAATCAGGAGATTTTGAGAGATGCTTCAGTGACGAAATGAAACAAATTAAAAAAGAGAACTCTGATTTTGACACATAATTAGGAGTTAAGAATGGGAATATCAGATTTAGTTGTATAAGTTTGTCATCTATGCATATTTGAACCTCTGGCATGGTTGATAAATATGTAACTGAAATGAGTCCCTTTCAAAGTCATATGCATTAAATGAGACTGTGAGGTTATTCAGTGCTGAAGAAGCAACACTCTTTTGGTCATATCAGCTTTCCATCACCAGCTTTTTGGTTTTTGTTTTGTGGGAACACAGCCATGCTCATTCACTCACGTATTGCAGTGAAAACAGAGACTGTAGTTGCAACAGAGGCTGCAGTTCACATAGCATCAAATATTTACAGTTTGGCTTTTTACAGAAAATGTTTGCTGACATCTGGGCTATGTTTTGGGGTAAAATTTTCTAAATTCTACCCCTCATTTACCACATAATAGGATGATCCCAGAAGAATCCGTTCCTACAGTTCTCCTGTACTGTAAACAAACAAACAAATAAACAAAAAAAGCAAAAAAAAACAAACAAACAATTTCTTTCTAGGTCAGTGTGGCTTTGAAGCTTACGGCTCAATGATAAAAGGAGTACATGACTTAGAGACAGTTTTAAAAATATATATATATTTCCATTCTTTTTCTAGTCACCAGGAACACTGCAATGGAAAAAAATATATATATTTCCATTCTTTTTCTAGTCACCAGGAACACTGCAATGGAAAAGGAAGAAAGGTTGTAAAGGCATGAGTGCATATCTCTTCACTTTTTCTCTCTAAGCTTTGGAAAACAAGGGTGGAAGGTTAGGGAGAAAAGACAATATGTCTTCACCTTTCCAAGAAGTTAAGCTGTAAACATTTTCTGGATTTATGATCTGACTGGCTCCACCATTTAGTAGCTAGGCGACCTTAACAGTTTTTTATCCTGAGATTCAATTTCTCCATCAGTAATGTGTGACTTTAATAATAATATCTACCTCAAAAGTGTCATACATCCTAAATTTACCACATGAGAAAGAAAAGTTAGCAGTGCCACTGCTATGATTGCCCATATTGCTTGGCCACTACTGCCTTCTCTTATCTCTCCTAACCAGCTTCTCCCATCCGCTGCTTGGTAATTCTGTCTCAGGATTGCCAAGGAAGGAACATAGATGAACACACACATGCACACACATGTACAGCCCTTATAGCACCCTAATGTACACTGGAAGTTGGAAAGCAAGCTGTTGCAGTTGTTGATTCATATCAGAAAATTCATGGTGCATTTATGATGCCTTCAGACCACAACCTCATACTCCTGAGCCAATAAAATATGGCAAGATCAGCAATAGATGCCTTGTTAGGGGAATTCATCAGATTCTCTCCTACCACCCACATTACTCATCCTGCTGTTGTCTGAATTACCTGACCCTGCCCTCTGGTTTCTGGCTTAGCACAGCTACAGTAATCACCTCTTTACCTGTAAACAACTGTCACTGGGACTCAGTATAACTGAGATCAAGCCCTGAGGCCTCTCTGATTCCAACCAGCACATCATTGGAGTATTTCTCTACCAAGTCCATTTATTTCTCAAGATGCAATTGACCTGAGTGAACTAAATACATAAAATGTGAGGAAATGTAAAGGGTCATGTATCTTGTTTCCCTCAGGTATGTGCTTTGTTTTGTATCAATATCTGGGAGGAAAGTGATCCAGAAATCTGTATATCATACCAAGAATCCATGTGATGCTGATGCATAGAAAAGTTGAGAGAAACTGGTCTTGTCACATTTTCTGTAATCTCATATTTTCTCAGTAGATGGTGATATTTAACCATTTTTCTCTGTATTTCTCTCATCATATTAATAGTTTGCTATCAGCATCAAAAAGGTGGCAAATTGTGTCTTTCCATACTCTTTTACTGTTTGATAAGCTCACATTTTCTTAGCCTCCCATATGCTATTTTCTCAAGGCACGTGTGTGAATGCACTCACACACAGAGTCAGTATGGAGATGTAGTCCAAAGTTAGGATAATAGGTAATCAGATCAGAGATTGGCAAACATTTTTTATAAAGGGCTAGATAGCAAATACTTTGGTTTTTACCAGCCACACAGTCTCCATGGCAACTACACAACTTTGTTGTTGTAGCATGAAAACAACTACAGACAACATGTAAACAAAAGAGTGTGAATCTGTTCCAATAAAAGTTTAGCTACAGGCACTGAAATTTAAGTTCTAAGTACTTTTTACATATCACAAAATAGTACTCCTGCTTTGATTTATTTTATCCACTTAGAAATATAAAAACTGTTAGGCCCCTGGAACTGAAAACCTGACTTTTAGAAAGCCCCCACCCTTCGGTTTCATTTCTCTAAGTTTCTTTCCTCTAAGTTTCTATCTCCCTAAGTTTCCGTTCCCATGAATAGGCTATACCCAAAATGGAACACTGTGACCATCTTCCTAGGCTAGGCCAGATGCCAATCTTAACCCTGTAGAAGAAGACACACAACTGCCTCTCAGTGCTGATGCCATTTTTCTCAGCTCAGCCCGGCAGGTCTGCTTGCTAATAAAATCCTTTTCTACCTTTGTCTGACTAGCATCTCCTTCCTCGGCGACCTTACAAAAACCATTCTTAGCTCGTGGGCCATACAAAAACAGAGGGTGGGCTGGATTTGGCCTGCTGCCTATTGTCTGTAGTTTACCAAGCCCTGATCTAGATCCTTGTATTTGTTCAAACTAAAGGCACAGTAGTTAAGAGCTTGGGTTCTGATTTCTGGCAGTCTGAGAACAAATACTGGCTTAGGAAGTTTAGTTCCCTAACCTTTCCAAACCTTAATTTCTTTATCTGTAAAATGGGAATAATAATAGCAAAGGCATTTTAAGATTATTGTGAGGAACAGCTCAGAATAACATTGAACTATAGAAATCAACCAGTATACAATAACTACTGTTGTAGGCTAAGTCCTTTTCTGGGTGTTTTCAACACATCAACTTCATAATAACCCTTGGATATAGGAATTATTACACCTCTTTAAAAGGTAAGAAAACCAAAGCTCAGGGAGGTAAGTGATTTGCACAAGGCTACATAGCTAGTAAGCAGTAGGGCCTGGATTTGGAGTGTCAGACTCATGTTTGTCTCACTCCAGAGTTCCTGCTTTGCCACTGTGCTTACTTTGTCCTTGAGCTCATGTATGTGATGCTTTGGATTAACTCTAGAACCCTATAAATTTGTAAAACAGTGCTAGCCACAAAATTTCTATTTTCGAGATTCACAATCTACATACTGGTATGTGTGTTTATAAAAAATACTTTGTGAAATTCAAAAATATAGATGGTGTGACAGTTTTATGTATCAACTTGGCTAGGTTATCATACTTAGTTATTCAACCACTAATCTAGGTGTTGCTGTAAAGGTAGTTTGTAGATGTGACTAACATCTACCATAAGTTGAGTTAAGAAAAGGAGATTACTTTGATCATCTGGGTAGGCCTCATCCAATCAGTTGAAAGGCCATCTGAGAAAAACTGATGTTTCCCTGAGAAAGAATAAATTCTGCCTCAAATTACAATATCAGGTTCTGCCTGAGAGTTTCCAGCCTGCCTCCTGCTCTACAAATTTCAGACTTGCCAGTACAATCGCATAAGCCAATGTCTTGAAATAAATCTCTTCTGGTTCTGTTTCTCTGGAGAGGTTTGGCGGATTGAGATGTATAGTTTTGACACATGTGAAAAATGCTAGGCATATCTTCATTTGTACTTGTAACCTAGGTTTCTCAGGCTCCTATCTTTTGAGGGAAAACTTAGATCTCAGCAACAGTCACAAACCAAGATTTCTCTGACTCTGACTTCTTCTACAGCAGCATTTTTCGATCAAGGACAATTTTGCACAGCCAAGGAACATTTTGCAATATCTGGTTGTCATATTTTTGGTTGTCATAGCTGATGGGTACAGGTAACATCTAGTAAGCAGAGATCAGGGATGCTGCTAAATGTCCTACATTGCACAGGTTAGTCTCCCACAACAAAGAACTACTCATCCAAAAATGTCATAGTGCCAAAATAGAAAATAGCTGATCTGCAGTAATATAGTCCCTTCAAAATCTTCTCACAGAGTTATTGAAGTTTCCAGGTGGGAGCAGAGAGCAACTGTTTCCCACCCCAAATCCTCTATTTCTTGGTTCTCCCACTTTGACTTTGTTGCTGCTGATACGCAAAGTAGCAACTATGCCATCATTGTCTGAGAAGTGTTCAACACTGCTGTCGGGGTATGCCAAAAGTAGAGATCCTGTCGCCAATGCCTATTGGTACCTACAGTTTTTATGTCAGTGCCTAAGCCATCATCTCTCATCATTGCTGAAATTGCTGGAACTATTTTTGCCAATACCAGGGACTTCTGGTCTCTCAGCATCCCTATTCTTGTCATTTTTATCTGCTGTTTTATTGCAGCCCTCTCCTCCTGAAACTCCCGACATTCACCATGCTGTATACTCAGAACAACTCTACATTTAACTGACCCATTCTCCTAGAACTAGGTTAAGTTTTCAATTACTATTTCCTTAGGATGAATTCTCTCCCAAGAGTATTCCAAATCCCTGGTTTTAATCCACAATGGACACACGTCATGAACTCTCTAAATATGCTGAGATGTCCCACATCTTAGTTTGAGCCACTTTTTGCTCAGACGAGGATATTGTGCTACATAGACACTCGATTACTTTATTCAACTACTACACACATATTTATTAAGCACCATTCATTTATTCAAAAATTTTATTGAGCAGTTAGCGTATGCTAGGTAGTTTTTGGAGAAATGAGGATATTCCAATGGCAAGATAAAACGAGCCCTTTGCCCCCGTGGAGCTCACATTATAGCTGGAAACGACAGAAAAAAGTAAATAAACAAATAAAAATATTTCAGAGAGCAGTGATTACCCTGAAAAAAAAAAAAACAAACAGTATATTGTAACTTGTAATGGAGAAAGGATTCTTTGGAATGGGTGCAGTCAGAAAAGGCTCCTCTGAGGAGTAATATTTAACCTAAAACCTGAGTGATGCAAAATATCTAGAGAAAACAAATTTCAAGCAAAGCAGTTAAGTGGAACCAAGAAACAGAAAAAAAGCCAGTGTGACTGAAACATAGTGAGCAAGGGAGAGTATGGGGCAAGATGAAGTCAGTGTCTGGCAAGCTCCGGATCATGCAGCTCCTACTAAGTTCTAAGCAAGCTGATATGTACCGGAATATTTTGGTAGCAAATATATTATGGACCTCACAGCACAGTTAAAAAGATTGTATTAGTCCATTTCCTTTGCTTATAGCAAGGTACTCAGAACTGGATAATTTATAAAGAAAACTAAATTTATTGCTTACAGTTTCTGAGGCTGGGAAGTCCAAAGTCCATCTGGTGGTGGCAACAGTGACCCAGCAGTTTCACATTGCAAGATGGTGGAAGCAGAGAGCAGCAGAGGGAGTGAAAGACAGACTCTTCTCTTAAAGCCCTAAGAACCAAGCCTCCGACCACCATTTCTAATCCATTCACTACAGCAGGGTCCTACAATCTAATCACCTCTTCAAGGCTCCACTTTTCAATTACTATAATAGGATTTCCCACCCTCTCAACAGTCACAGTGGGGGCTAAGTTTCTAATATGTAAAACTTGGGAACACAATTCAAGTTTCAATGAGTTTTGGGGGGAAATAATTCAATCTTTTACAAAGATATACACTAATCAAAATTCACACAAATAAATATGCAATCGCAAATGCTAAGAAGAAAATTACCTAAGGCTATGAATGTATATAACTAAAGAGAACAACTTGGTCTGATTAAAGAGAAGGTTCCCCCCAAAATAATGATGGGCTGAGATCTGATGGATGAGTAGCTGGAAAGAAAGAATGAGATAGATGCTAACCTATATAACAGAGAGAGGCTCTCTAAAAGAACAAGTTTAATTGGGAATGCAGCATTGCAATGAGAATATGCATGCCATAGTAAACTATGTGCATATTCAGGGAAGTAAAAGAAGACAAACGGTTGTAAAGGAAAAGTGACGGAGTATTACGTAACTATTTGGGGATAATTAACCTTGGCTACAAAGATCAATAACAAGGGTGACAGTAGTTTGAAGTTGGACAGACAGTTGATGGGCAGTTATCTTCACAGAAATATTTTTTGTGTAAGGTTGTGATGGACTTTGTGCAAGGCTGTGGTTTTGCAGAGTCCTTTGTAATAATTTTTATTAGGTATTCATGCATGAGGAATCTCCTTACATGGCCCTCCCCTGCTCTATTTCTCAGGCTTTTTTTATTTTTATTTTTATTTTTATTTTTTGTTTTAACACAAGTGACTCCATTTTGATTCTGACAACTTCCACAGAAATATCCGCATTATGCAGACAAAATAAGTTAACTTGTTCTACTTTTTAATAAATAGTGAGAAAGGAAACAGATACCCTTTTAGAGAACTAAAGTTATTTTTCTTCTTTCACTTGGAAGTACAAAATAAGAAAGTTTAGATTAAGAAGAAACAAGTAGTTTGAGAGTGAAAGTCTACTTTAGCTAATGATATAACAATAAAATCTTTAAGCCTGAAAGGCCTCACTCCAGGTTTCTAGTGGCTGTTGATTTCTCACTCAATTTTGCTGTGACAGCAAGACTCAGAAGAGAAAGCTACACATAGATCAGGTGAAATGTAAGCTGAGCTGCAAACTACTGCTGCAGTCTCCCAGGGAAAGTAGGTGAATAGTTAATTTGGGGAAGACAAAGTGTTATCAGCTTCTAAAAAAGTATTCTTAGTAGTCAGGCTGCTGTATTTTTTTTCTGATTTGTTCTTGAGGTATCTCCCTGAAGAATGGCTATTAAACTCTAGCCCTGCTCTGTCAGGGCTCCCAGGGGTTTGGCTGTGGATATTTACAATATGCCTTTCACAGGATACTTCTTTATCCTGGTGAACAATCTAATTAATGCTGAAGTGACTGATCATGACCAGGTGTCGCTCTCTCAGGAAACTCATTTATAATAGCAGACTCCCTTGTGGCTCTTTTATGATCTGTATCCAGTTTATTCCTACCGAGATAGCCAGTCTCAAAACAAGCCCTACCAGGAGGAGAGTTAGGTCAGGTTGTGTCTGTCAGGTGAGACACAGAGGAGGCAACTCAACAAAACACATACAAGAGAAGCAGCGTACTACTTATAAATCTCAAAGAGAGGAGGGCAGCATGTTTCATCGGGCTGATGAGAAGTGGGGAACCATCCGTGACATGCGCACTCAACTAGTGGATGGGGAGCAAAACAGAGAGAACAAGGAACCTGTGGGTCAAAGCCTTTATTGGGATCCAGGGTGTTACCCAAGCCGGTTTCCCACTGGGAGTTCAAACTGTTGAATTTAGACCAAGCAGGCATGAGTTCCATGTGGAATCACACTGTGACTGAAAGGCAATCTCTGTGACATATCTGCACAGTCCATGTAGGGTGTGGGGGTCAGTGTGGCAAGTCAAATGGGTTCTTTGTAGCTGTCCGGTAGCAAGGTGGTCACCAGGAGGCAGTTGGATAAGAAAGATATCTGGATCAACCACATTAAGGAACTGGGAGGAGGTGGAAGGCTGGAAACTGTGTCAAGGGTGACTAAGCTCTGCTTCTGGTAGGAAAGTTAAACCTATATCCAGAATGTATGCTGGAGAAACATAAATTATAGAAATTCTCAACATTACTCAATTTCTTGCACTCTGGCTTTACTCCACATTTCTAAAAACTGTTGTCGAGATAATAATTGTGACATAGTATTTTCTCATGCTTCATTTTACTTAAATTCTCTATAGTGTTTGATCTGTTAACTATCACCTCTTCTAATGGAACTCAACCCTTGGTAAATCTTGGTTTGTTTATTTCTTAGATTGCTCAGTCTCTAGAACTGGGAGAAATAATCTCTGTTGTTGATAAGCCACCCAGTATATGATATTTTGTTATAATCAACTGAGACAAAGCCTTTGCTGGTTCTCATTAGGGTGGAAAAGGTGCAAGCTAGCTCTCTGGCCTCTTCTAATCAGGACACAAATTCCATTCCTAAGGCCTCCACTCTCATGCAATTTCTTTACAAAGACCCCTCCTCCAAATACCGTCTTCATTTATTTCCACAGAGGCAACCAATGATCATTTGATAAAATTATGAAATTTGCTCAATGTATCATTAAAATGATAAATGAAGATTTGTTAGTGCTTTATTAAAAGTAGTGATTTAGAAATTTTTTAAAGTGCTTGCATTTCCATATTCTGATAAGTCCAGACTCCTCAGTTAAGCTACATTAGCTAGTAATGTGATCTAACGGAAAAGGATTTGCTGACAGAATATCACAAAGAACTGCTTGCTTTAATATTTAGTGGAAATAATAGAGTAGAAAATAGTGTCCAGTTTGTGTGAGTGATAAGCAAGAAGTCATAGCATGCCAGGATCTGGGGGTTCTGGAGGTTCTAAGAGGTGACATGAGCACTCTAAAAGGAATTGGAGGGAAAGGCAGCATGCCCAGAAGCTTCTACTATGCAGCATCTGCCCAAAGTTGGCCTTTACTAGACTGAAATAGGAGAAAAGAGTCTGATCTTCTACCGTCTTACAAGGGAATCACGTAATTTTTGCTGGTTGTAAATATTTCATTATATTGCTTTACCTTGTTCAATCAAAACATTCTATCCTTTCTACTATTTCCTGGGAATATATAGATAAGATGTATTTCACATTTTTTTCACAAATTCTTCATAATTTCCAGCTCCAAATTAAATCTTTTCTTAGAATTACTTCTTTATGTGGATGCATATTTTTAGTAACCATATTTTATTTAGAAAGACTATAGATGGGAAAGTACCACTCTCTAAATTAGGTTCAATCATCAAAAAAATGATTTTATTTAGAACACTGGAATTCTATTTCTGTGTTAAAAAGTGCATGTCCCTGTTTGGAGACATCTTGAACAGGCTTCCACATTCACACTCTTGTGTTTGAAAGAAGAGTGGGACTTAAAAAAAATAACAAAAACACACAACATCTTAAGAATCTCAATGTCCTAAATGAAATACATTTTTAATGGTTACACCTAATATCACAACATCTGTAATTCGATATTTTTCAGTAAACTTTTCCATTAATTTTCCTTTAGCTATTCTTAAGAAAAGATAGAAATGTTCTTTTAGAAACTCTCCAGTTTGAATCTGACTTTGGCAAATAATTGGAGGTGTTAGGAGAGTCTGTTTTAAAAGATATTTATAACCATCAGACCTGGACAAGAAATTAAGCAGGAAACTCAGTGCCGGGAAGAACAAAAACACAGCAGCCTTTTCCTGTCATTTCTATTATTGTGGATCTGTAAGCAATGTTTGATCATAGGATACCTCTTTGCAGTCTTCAGTGACTATTTTCACATCCAAACCTCAAATGACAAAATGTAAAGCTGACATCTGGTTATCTCCTAATTTAATGTATAAGTGAGGAGTAATATTGGCTTAGAGAATTAAAAACAAATGAGAATTTACCTAACTAGATCCAAGCTGTGTTCCTACTCAGTACAGTGGTTTTCCCCACCCTGCAATGAGGAAGACCCAAGCGCGGATAATCAGGGATCGACTTTAAAGTAAAATCCCATTTGTAAATTATTTCCCTAAAGTGCTAGTCCAATGTTTCCTAAAGTACTTATTTACTGTCATGTATAGAAAACAAAGGCAATAGAAAAATTTGGAGGTTTATTATCATTACAAATTCAGAAATAAAAATGCTTATACTGTTTTTTCTGCTTTAATTTTATCCATGTCCTCATGTTTCGTCTTGCTGTTTATTCATACTTTCTTAATTAAGTCTGCATATTTCTTAACAAAACATAGTAGCTAACATTTATTAACTGCTTAACACTTTACATTTCTCCAATTAATCTAATCTAAGAGAAAAATAATTTGATGGAAATTTTAATTAGTAGATTGAAACAAAGCAGGAATCCTTTCAATTCCTTGATTTTGCAACATGATAACGCTGGTGAATTGACTGCTATTACATGATGGATTACACGGAAAACAGAATAGCATAGTCGTTTTAAAGCTTAAATTGGTATAAGATTATTTAAATCCTGACTGTACCATATATTGAGTAGGTCAATTTGGATTCATTAATATCCTTTTCTTTACCTATTCAGTTTTTTCATCTGTAAAATGGGGATGATAAAAATAATAGTAATGTAGGATTTTTGCATAGGTAAAATGGTTTAAACCTCATTCTGCTTAGAATATTTCCCAGCACATACTAAGTGCTTCATTAGGACGGGCTTTTATAATGCCTTGATTTAGTTTAATTTCCATACTATCCATTTGGGCGTGCATCCTTCCCTATCTGCTTAAATCACTACAAGCTTCACTTAGCTATGTTGCAGATGAATACTGATAATTACATGGCACTGTAGTTGACAGCAATAAGGATAATGGATAAATCAGTAAAAACTTAACTCTGCTGTCAGAAACATCTTAAACTGCCCTGCTAAAGTCTCTTTATTGTCTTTGTATGCATAGGACAGCACTTCAGTAATATCTTGGTTATTAGAATTCTATGATAATTCTAAGACTCTGGAAAACATATGATTCATTGTATGCATTTGATTTTTAGCACTAAAGTTCATTTTTTCCACAATGCCAAAAGTATATGTTTAATAAAGAGAGGATTGCCTATTCTGTCAGAGAAAGTTTTGACAATGTTTGCAGCAAAAATGTTGTGCTGATTATACAACTAACTCTTTATTCTAAAGTTGCTCTCAATTTCTCTCAGAATTTTTCTGTTTTTGTTTCAGAAGTCAGAGATTTAAAAAGAAAACACAATTTCTATTGCTGACAGTAAAAAGTTAATTAGATTATTGCATTATTTCTACTACCCAACAGCATAAGATTTAACAATAGCAGAAGCAATGTAATAAATTTGAAAAATAAAAAAGAAAACGTAAGGAAAGCACATTCATAAATTTACTTAATTTTATTCTTTGGCATGTAAGCAAGAAGTGTATAAAAATCCACCCAAAACTATTCTAAATGAAGACTGAGAAAAATCAAGAAAAAATAGTGGTATCCCTCACTTTCTCCTCTTTAGTCCTTTATCAAGCTCCTAGAGACTCGTTCTTTTAGACCCTGATGACTGACTAGTCTTAGGCTATCCATGCAGAGGTCTTTACTGTTGTATATCACCCATATCTTCATTTTATATTTGAAGACCATCCCATCAAATCCTCACTGAGAAGCACATTAAAAGATGTTAAACATCATATGTCAATGCATTGGGGAAATACAAAGTTATGATGAGCTACCTCTAAATACCTATTAGAATGGCAAAAAGAAAAAAAAATGATAAAACCATAAGCTGGAGAGGATGTTGAACAAAGCATACTCTCACTCATTGTTGATTGGAATGCAAAATGGGACAGTCTGGAAGCAGTCTGGCAGTTTCTTATGTAGTCAAACGTACACTTACCCAGCAATCCCATCCTTAGTATCTACTGCAGTGAAATGAAAACTTACGTTCATGCAAATATTCATATATTAATGCATATAACAGCTCTATTCATTAATGCCAAAGCCTATAAACAACGTAAATGCCATTCAATGGATGAATGAATAAACTGGTACATCCATACAAAGAAATACTACACAGCAATATAAAGCATTGAACAATTGGCACATGGAATAACTTTGATGAATCTCAAAGGCATTATGCTGAGTGAAAACAGCCAGTATCAAAAGGTTATACACTATATGATTCTATTCATACAGCATTCTCAAAAATCCAGCTATAAAGAGATACTATAGAGATGGAGAATAAACCAGTGGTTGCCAATGTTTAGGGGTAGTGAGGAGGGTGTCACTATAAAGAGAGAGCATGAGGTAGTTTTGGGGGTGATAGAACTGTCTACTATTATTATGGTAGTGGTACACACATCTATACATTTGTTAACATTCACAGAACTGTATACCTACTGATCAAAAAAAACCAAATTTACTGTATAATAATTTTTTTAAAAAGATAGAAAAAAAATCTTCTACTTTCTAGAGACTTTCATTCTGGTGATACCAGGAAAAAAACTCTTCTAAGAGCTTTTGTGGCTTACAAATAGGTTAATATTCAGGTAGAGATAATTGTTCTGTACAATTTTTTGACCCTCCAAATTTCATCTTAATTTTTAAAATAAGTCTGTGACACACACACAAAAAATACATTCACAAAGACTATACAGTATTTCAGTGAAATAGTCCTTCTCCCATGGAAGAAACCAGCTTGACTTAGAGGACTTCACAAATAACTCATGCTTCTAGAGAGGACAGAAGTCCCAGTCTTCACACTTACTGTTTGCTCTTTGATAGTCTTTTCCCCAGATTGTCATAGCTCATCCAGCTCCTAAAAACACCCATCCCTTGATATGGCTTTCTCCCATATCCCAGATTGACATGCCACCTGGAACAACAATTCAAATAGTTTCCCAGTGACCCAATTCTTTCTAGCGAAAAAAAATGCAGGCTCTACTTTGAACTCATTACTCTCCTTCCCTAAGACATACCAGAACTAATCTCATCACGACACACACATTCCTTTTTATCTTAGTCACAACCAGAAGCCCAAGATTTCCAAACTGCTCCCAAACTATCTCCATACTCTTCTCTCTGTATATCCCCTAATTTGACTCAAACTCTCATTCTTCTAGACCTTTTTACTGTGCCCGTGGGAACATTTTTTGATCAACATCCTTCATATTAACCCACAATCTCCTCTTTAAATGTTTTTCTCCCTTTCCTGATGCAGTTAAAACCTGTTATTTGAAGAAACTCCCACTCTCTCCACAGACTTCTCAAGCGAGGGCTGTTTTTTCTTTTTCACTCTGCATACCTCAGGAGCTGGAGGTGGGGCCAGTGTATTCCTTGTTGCTCAATACTAGTTCCAAACTCTTTATTTTATTTTATTTTATTTTATTTTATTTTATTTTATTTTATTTTATTTTATTTTTCATTTTCTAAACACCTAAGCTCCTGGACACTTTCCTTCAATGTGACTGAATCAAAGTATTCTTTTTCACCCTTACTCCAGTCACCACAGTGATTTCGATTTTCATATGATGATCCATCCAATACCCTGGCTTCTCAGTGTTCTCGGCTTCCTAAACTCCAAGGATAAATTTCTCTACTCCCTCTCTAGCCACTCACTCACAAATGCATACACTAAAAATTGCACTATTTTCGAAAATATCTTTGACAAAAATCTACTTTCAGAGCATCAGTTCTTATCGCATTATCTTACTTACTTTAGTATACCTCACAAATACAATTCTTTGACTTTATTGGTGCCTCCAATTCATTGTTTCTACCACGTTTTTTACTATTCATGAATGCCTGAATAAGTTCTTACTTTGCTCCCTACGTAGATTGAAATGCATGTTCCAGAACTGTTATCACTTTTTTGCAGAAACCTTAACTCCCTTGTTTCTCTTTCCTAGATCACATTTATCTAACTAAACCTTAACTCTGGTTAAACCTAATTATTTGCATAATTTATGGATACACCTGAGTAGCTGATTTTCAGTGTAGAAAAACCACACTGTCGTAGTGACCAGTTTTTTTTTTTTTTTTTCAAAATATTTTATTTTAACATTTATTTGTATGTATTTGTGGGGGTACAATATGTTGTTTCAGCACATGCATATACTACACAATGATTCACTTAAGGTAGATAGCATAGTTTTGTACCCATTAGTCCACCACTTTTCCTCCTCTTCCCACCCCCATGATGACTAGCTTTACTTTACATTCATGAATAAAAATTTCAAATGGATTCTTAAAACTCACTTTGCACGATGATGATATCACATTTCTCTCTTCTGTTAGAACCTTGAGTTTATGATTTCACCTCACTATTTATTGAGAAAAGTGAAGCAATCAGATGAGCACTGCCACATCTCACCACTATATCCACCAATGCACTGCATCTCTTTACAATTACTCAGCCTTCCCTCTAGTTACTATAAAATATATATTCCTGCTCCTGCCTAAGAGTGTTCTACTTCTGTTCTGCATTCTATATCTTTTGAGTAGAGTGACCACACATACTGGTTCTCCTAGAAAAAATTTACCCCTTTTGTAACTGCCTAATTATTAATAGCTCACTCTGCCCTTTTCTCTCTCAATAGTTTCCCTGTTTTGATGATAAATTTATATGTTCACCTTATCTGTTTTAACCTATGAAAGGTCTTCACTCAAGCAGTTACCAATTTGTCACTCCCAATTAGACAATTCTCAGAAGCTTACAAAAACTGTTATTAACATTTAGCTATATTTATTTAGCTTTATTTATATTTATTTATATTTATTATATCTATTCTCTGTCACAGCAAAATATTATAAAATACTTTTAAAGATGCTGTCTTCACTTCCTAATCTCGATTACATTTTCATCCAACAACATTTAGGCTTTTGTTTCTAACCCTCCAGTGACTGTCACGTTGCCAAGTGCAACGATCACTTCTCTTTTCTCAGTCTTTTGATGGTAGGTCTTTTCTCTTTGTTTGATGTTTAAGTGCTGGAGTGTGTCATGGGTCAAAACTGGTCCTTCTTCTTTTCTCTTTGCACTTCCTAGGATATCTTATTTAAGTTTGGAGAATTAAACATCATTTGCATACTAATAATTCCCCAATTTATATAGCCATTCTTGATCTTTAATGGGCTAAATTACTTGTTTTATATGTCTGTGGTATCTCAAATGAAGCAGATCTGAGACAAAACTCAGTTTCCATTTCCCAAAACAATTCTTATCTAGTGTTTCTTATGAGTGTTTAAAAAACAAAATTACAACAAATCTAGTTCTGTAGCTCTTAATTGACTTTAATTGAATTCTGGAATCCAGCAGAAGTCTTGACCAAAAATGGTTCAGAATGCTTCACCCCACCACAGGTCATATTTATAGCCAGAGAACAGTACATGACATACAGAAATAACCTGATAGGTTGCAACTCAGCATTTGTCTTATTTGGGCATGGTCTGATGAGACATTTGCAATACATGGACATAGTCTGAAGCTTAGCTGCTCTGATTGGCTTACACTCAGCTACTTGTTACAAGAATATACTTTCAGGTTAGGTTGTAGTCTGTATACAAGTTGGGTTATATCCCACTATGTACGGAAAAATTTTTAGTCCAAACTTAAAATTTGTATGAAAGCAGAGTTAAACCAAACTTATTTCAATTTAACATGAGTAAATGACAACTCCAACTAGAGGTTTAGGCTAAAATTCAATGCGTCCTTTATAATTCATGATTCTTTCCTTTCTTTCACACTTCCAAGTCATAGGGGTTCCACCTTCATGATATATCCTGAGTAAGGATTACCATTATTTCTAATACCTTAAAGTCAACAATGCTTATTGATTTTTTCTCATGGTATGGTACTCTAATGCTTATTCTCCTGACTTTGTATTTTACTTAAAAATACCCTGTGATTATGTTGGGCCCACCCAGGTAATCTAGGATAATCTTCCCATTTCTAAATCTTTAATTTGATTACATCTGCAAATACACTTTTGCCATTCAAGTATCACATGCACAGGTTCTGGGAATTAGGAAGTGAGCACCTTGGCTAGGGCTGGAAGTGAGGGAGGCGGAGGGACATTATTCTGTCTACCCCAGTCCTTAGGAGTTTTTCAAAATTCAATGGATAAGGAAAGACAGAAGGAGTATGGAATCTAGTCTCAGATATTTACATAGTTGTGTTAAAAAGAACCACTTTAGAAAGGTCACGCTAGGGTACATTATACTGAGTGAAATAAGCCAGGCACGGAAACACAAATACCACATGATCTCACTTTTATGTGGAATCTAAAAAATTGAAACTCATAAAGAGTAGAATGGTGGTTATCAAGGGCTAGGGGAAGGTGGGGGTGGAAGGAAAATGGGAATATGTTGATTAAAGTGTTCAAAGTTTCAATCAGACAGGAGAAATAGGCTTTAGTGATCAATTGCACAGAATAGTAACTATAATAAATAATAATGTATTGTATGTTTAAAAATTGCTAAAAGAATAGATTTTTAAAATTTTCACTGCAAAAAATGATAAGTATATGAGGTGGCAGATTCATTAATTAACTTGATTTAATCATCCCACAATGTGAACATAGGCTGTACTTCAAAAAGTTCATGAAAAAAAGATTAAGAGATTTGTGAATCTTTGCTGGTGGGAATGTAAATTAGTTCAGCCGCTATGGAAAATAGTATGGAGATTTCTCAAACAACTACAGATAGAACTGAATGAAAGTCAACAATTCGAGGGGACACCTGCACTCCCGTGTTTATTGAAGCTCTATTTGCAACAGCTAAGTATTGGAACCAACCTAAATGTCCATCAATGGACAACAGGAAAAAGAAAATGTGGTATACATACACAATGGGCTACTACTCTGACATAAAAAAGAATGAAATTCTGCCATTTATAGCAACATGGATGAGCTTGGAGAAAACTATGTAAGTGAAATAAGCCAGGCACAGAGAGAGAAATGCCACATGTTCTCACTCATATGTGGAAAGTAAAACAGTTGATCTAGTGAAAGTAGAGAGTAGAATAGTGGTTACTAGAGGCTGGTGGGAAGAACAGGAAGGGGGAATGCGGAGAGGGTGGTCAGTGGATACAAAATATTAGAGAGATAGGAAGAATGGGATTTAATGTTCTATAGTAATATAGGGAGACTACAGTTAACAAGAAAGTACTGTGTATCTTTGAATAGCTAGTCAAGATGATGTTGAATATTTGAGGTGATGAATATACTAATCACCCTGATATGATCATTGCACACAGTATGAATGTACCCAAATATCATATTGTACTCCATA
>NW_007726692.1:142307-147240 GCF_000696425.1 Galeopterus variegatus | reverse complement strand
GATATGATCATTGCACACAGTATGAATGTACCCAAATATCATATTGTACTCCATAAATATACACAATTATCATGAATCAATTAAGAAAAATATACTAAAAAGAGGGGGAAAAATGGAGAGAAATAGAGAGTAAAATAGTGGCTACCAGAGGCAGGAAGAGGGAAGGGACAGGCAGGGAAAGGTTGGTACAAAGCTACAAAGTTACAAAGTTACAGTTAGGAAAAATAAGTTCTGGTGCCCTAGCTAATAATATTGTATTGTATATTTCAAAATAGCCAGAAAAGGGGATCTTGGATGTTAAACCACAAATAAATGATAAATATTTAGATGATAGATATGCTAATTATTCTGATTAGAAGGTTATACAATATACGCATTACTGAAATAACAGACTATACTCCACAAACATATACAATGAAAAAGAAATTAAAATTTAAAAAAGGGATAATATGAATCTTTCCATGAACTTTTTGAAGACCCCTCATATATCAAAACATCACATTGTGCCACATAAATATATACATTTATTTTTCAATTAAAAACAAAATTAAGAAAAAGGAAGGGCACCACTTCCGCTAAATCTAGAGGGATAAGATGATAAGTATAGAGATAGGTGTATTATGAAAAGAAAAAGAGCCCTTGCTGAATAATTCTGATCTTTATAAAGTTTTGATATTACAAGCATACCTCAGATATTGAAGGTTCAGTTCCAGAGCACTGCAATAAAGTGAATATTGCAATAAAGCAAGACACGTGAATCTTTTAATTTTCCAGTGCACATAAAGGTTATCTTTACACTGTACTGTAGTCAAGTGTGCAACAGCATTATGTTTAAAAAATCATGGACATATCGTAATTAAAAATGCTTTAATACTAACAAATGCTAAGCAGTGAATCATAATCTTTTTGCTGGTGGAGGGTCTTGCCTTGATATTGATGATGGTTGACTGAGCAGAGTGGGGTGGCTGTGGCAATTTCTTAAAATAAGACAACAATAAAGTTTGACACATTGATTAACTCTTTCTTTCATGTAAGATTTTTCTATACCATGCAATAGTGCTTAGAGTGTTTTACCCACAGTAGAACTTCTTTCAAAATTGAAGTCAATCCTCTCAAACTCTGCCACTGCTTTATCAATTAAGTTTATGTAATATTATAAATCCTTTGCTGTCCTTTCAGCAATGTTCACATCTTCACCAGGAATAGAGTCCATCTCAAAAAAAAAAAACCAAAAAAAAAAAAAAAAACACTTCCTTTGCTCATCCCTAAGAAGAAACTCCTTCTCTATTTAAGTTTTATCATGAGACTACAGCAATTCAGTCACATTCTCAGGCTTCACTTCTCATTCCAGTTCTTTTATTATTTCCACCACATTTTCAGTTACTTCCTCCACTGAAGTCCTGAACACTGAAGTCCTCAAAGTCATCTATGATGATTGGAATCAACTTTTTTTCAAACTCCTGTCTATGTTGATATTTTGACCTCCTCCCATGAACCATGCATCTAGAATGGTGAAATTTTTCCATAAGGTTATCAATTTACTTTTCCAGATACGTCAGAGGAATCTCTATCTATAGTAGTTAGACTTACACAATTTATTTCCTAAATAATAAGACTTAAAAGTCTAAATTATTCCTTGGTTCGTGGACTACAGAATGGATACTATGTTAGCAGGCATGAAAACAAAAATACTCTCCTTGTACATTTCCATCAGAGCTCTTGGGTGAATAGATAGATGCATTATCAATGAGCAGTAGTATTTTGAAAGGAATCTTTGTTTCTGAGCAATAAATATCAACAGTGCATTTAAAATATTCAGTAAATCATGCTGTCAACAGATGTGTTGTCATCCAGGCTTTGTTGATCCACTTATAAAAGCACGAGCAGAGTAGATTTAGCATAAATCTTAAGAGTCCTAGGGTTTTCAGAATGGTTAATGATCATTGGCTTCAACTCAAAGTCACCAGCGTTATTAGGTCTTAACAACAGGCATCCTGCCCTTTAAAACTTTGAAGACAGGCATTGACTTATTGTGTCTAGCTGTGAAAGATCTAGATGGCATCTTCTAATCTAAACCTGTTTTATCTACATTGAAAATCTGTTAATTAGTGTAGTCACCTTCATCAATCATCTCAGCTAGATCTTCTGGATAACTCACTGCAGCTTCTACATTAGCAGTTGCTGCTTCACCTTGCACTTTTGTGTTATGGAGACAGCTTCCTTTTTCAACCCTCATGAACCAACCTCTGCTAGATTCAAACTTTTCTTCTGCAGCTTTCTCACCTCTCCCAGTGTAAAGGATTGATTTATGTCCCCCCAAAACTCATTGAAGCTTGAATTGTGTCCCCCAAGTTTTCTGTATTAGAAACTTGGCCCCTACTGTGACTGTTAAGAGGGTGGGAAATCCTATCATGGTAATTGAAAGGTGGAGCCTTGAAGAAGTGATTGGTTTGTAGGACCATGAAATAGTGAATTGATTAAAAATGGTGGTCATGGGCATGGTTCTGAGGGCTTTAAAAAAAGAGAGAGGAGAGTCTGCCCCTCTCTCTGCTCTCTCTGCTTCCACCATCTTGCAATGTGAGACCCCTGGGTCACTTTCACCACCACTAGATGGACTTTGGACTTACCAGCCTCAGAAACTGTAAGCAATAAATTTTGTTTTCTTTATAAATCACCCAACAAGTATTTTGTTATAAGCAACAAAAACAGTCTAATACAGTCAGCTTTCATAAAATTTAAGAGAGTTAGGGCATTGCTCTGGTTCAAGTTTGGCTAAAGGGAATGTTGTAGCTGGTTCGATTTTCTATCAAGACCACTAAAACTTTCTCCCTATCTGCAAGTGGGCTGTTTTGCTTTCTTATCATTCAGGTAGTGACTGGACTAGCGCTTTTAATTTCCTTCGAGAAATTAATTTGATAACTTCACTAACTGTTTGGTGCCAGAGACCTAGCTTTTGGCCTGTCTTGGCTTTCAACATGCTTCCCCCACCAATTAATTACTTCTAGCTTTTGATTTAAAGTGAGAGATGTATACTTCCCTTTACTTGAAGACTTAGAGGCCATTGTAGGGTTATTAATTGGCCTAATTTTAATGTTGAGAATAGGGAGGACCTATGTGAGGGAGAGAGATGGGGAAATGGCCAGCTGAAGGAGCAGTTAGAACACACACATTTATCGATTAAGTTTACTGTCTTATATGGGCATTGTCATGGCGCTCCAAAACAATTATAATGGTGACATCAAAGATCACTTATTAAAGATCACCATAACAGATATAATAGTAATTAAATAATTAAAAAGTTTGAACTATTGTGAGAATTACCAAAATGTGGAACAGAGACAGGAAGTAGCATATGCTGCTGAAAAAATGGAGCTGATAGACTTTCTCAACCCAGGGTTGCCACAAACCTAAAATTTGTAAAAAAACACATATCTGCAAAGTGCAACAAAATGAAGCTTAATAAAATGAGGTATTTCTGTGCATATTATGAATGAGTATATTTGTGTATATATGGTGTGTGTAGATAAAGAAGGGTTTCTGGGGGTTTATTTTTAACTGTAGAATGCTTGCTTAAGGGAATAGAAAATGGTGTGGGAAACCTAACATGTTAAGTCAATGAAGAAAACATGGCAAAAATTTGAAATTAGAATATCAATTTTAGTGGTCCTAATCTGCTCAAATATAAGGTATTCTATAGCAAAGTTATACAACATTGAGGTACAAATAGATGATAGCTCATCAGGAATGCAGATTTATGTGGAGAATTAGGGGCTATAGCAGAGGAATTTGCTGAGGGAGTGTAGAACAGTAGGGAAAGCATTGTGTAAGTATATGACCATGTAACAAGAGAGAGGAGAATAGGGTCATATGGTATATTCAGTGCTTAATACTGATATTAACAAATATATATCACACTATTTGGGGAAAGTTTATAAATACCAGATTGATATATTGATGTGTAAATAACCAAGTATTTGCAACTGTGTTTACAGAATAACGATGTAGTTTTTTGAATTACACGTTAACTAAATATTTAACTGTTTTAAAAGTTATATTTGAAAAATATTCAAATGTAATTAACTTATTTCACTAATTTTCCACCCAGCATCATAATAGTTAAACTAGATGCAAGTGCAGATAACCTTAAAGGATGAGAATATTTCATAAATTCTCTGTTAAGTAGGCCACAAACTCTCTTTCTTTTATGAATTGTTTATATCTTCAAAATTTCATTTAAACTCAAAAACCTATACCAATATAAAAGATTAATTACTCAACTAAAATAATTGCTTAACTTTGTACAGCAATACAGCAGTGTGCCTGAATAAATGAAACTCTGGTGTACTATTAAATATCTTAAATAGAGATACGATAGATTTAGATTTTTCAATAAATATATTTCTAAAATAGAACATGGATTTTCACAGTAAAAAAAACTGTCATTTGTACATAATGAATGATGACTGAAGTTTTTAGTCTGCACAAAATGGATACAACGAATACATAAATTGGTTAATAAATTAAAAACTGCAATATATTCATGCTATATAGATGATATCAAATGAAGCACTTGATTTTGTAAAACAATTATTGGAGAATGTTAGTAAAATGTATTGCTATTGTAATCCTAGCAAAGACTCAATGGACATAATATTTTACTTTTTTTTTTTTTTTTGTCTTTTATCTTTTTCCGTGTCCGGCAACGGATCGCAACCCTCAGTGTTGCCCCCGTACCAGACCGGGGACCGGCAACGGGATTGCAACCCTTGGTGCTGCTCCCACGCCTCACTCAGCCAGTGAGCGGGAACCGGTCTGTACGTGGGATCCGAACCCTCGGGCGGGAGCGCCGCCGCGCTTCCCAAGCGGCCCCCCTAACCAATGCCCCCCCCGGCCCGGCCCCCACTTTTTTTTCATAGTATGTTCCTTTTGAGGT